>NW_023995708.1:0-93734 GCF_015586225.1 Lucilia sericata | reverse complement strand
AATGAAGTTATTGGAAATAGTTTTAACATTTTTTTAACAATTTCGTAGAATATGAAATTCTCCTTAAAAAAAAAACTCAAAATTTTCCATTCACACTTAAAACATACACATACAACATAAATTATAGTTGGGTGCTTATGGCAAAATGGTAAAAAAAACTATATGGGATTTAATACCCCTCAATAATCAAACATTTATGACGACAATCAACACGTCAGCATCAAGGCCATATTGACGATTGTATTTTTAACAAACCGTATAAATTGCTGTTTAAAGAAAAAGAAGCCCTTTAAGCAGACACGCAATAAAAATCCAACAAAAAGTTCAATATTTCGTACAACATGCTGAATATGTTCAGCTGACACTCACTCACTCAACAACGTAGTATAAGCTTTAATGTTAGTGGGTGATCCCACTACTCACTCACTCATTCATATATATTAACTTGATCAGTGATCATTTTGTTGCTTCATTTGCTATGCTAAACATGTGCACTGATAATGTGTATAGCAACTCGTAGTACAACTGCTGCATGTATGTATGTATGTGTGTTTGTATGTTAGTGATTCAAAACGACCGGCCTTTAGGGAACACGTGACTTGTATATTAGTGTTTAGTTTAGTTTTTTTTTTAAGTTTTTACACAAAAGATCATTATCCGTTAAATTAATGAATAGAAGGTAAGTGGTGTGATAGTTATAATTCAAAAGCTTTAAATTCGTTAGAAATCTTTGGATTATTCATGATCTTTTAAAAGTCTTCTTTTGTGTTATAAAAAGCCTAATTTAAGAGATTTTTATGAAAATCTTAAATTAGTCTAAATTTGGTTCATTCAATTGATTTTGAAGACAATATTACTTAGCAACGTTTTTGATCATAAATATTTTTAATAAAGTACAACAACTAACTCCTGTTACTAGCGAGGATCGTTCCCACGACAATTGGATCTTCTCTCCAGAACGACCCGAGTCATACTTGGCCAAAGATTGTCAACGCAGCAACAGCTGTATCAACCGAAAGTTTTCCCCAGGAAAGAACTATCGGCCACAGTCGTACTTTTACAACAACAACTAGTGAGGAATTTATTGAATTAACACTTCATAGATTACAGGGAGTGAGCCTGGTAGCTAAGGTAATGCTCTTACTAGTGGCTCCACAATATAATTAGTTATTTTTGTGCAAATCCTTTTATCAGCTTCTATTAAGCACTTTTTAATTGGCAGGACTACTTCTAAATCACTTCCTTGGAAGTTCTTTCATAAGCTTGCTATCTAAAAACTATCTTTATTATGTTCTCTTTTCGATAAATGCAAAAAATATTCCCTACTTAGTCACATATCACTTCTATAACTAATCACCTTGCTCGTTATCGATGCCAGTTTATGCACGTTTTCTTTGTGCAGCATTGTAAGTGTAAGCGTTTGAGAGTGTGACCATCATTTAACGTGTTTTAGTTCATTTACGGTTTTTGACTTCTTTTTTGTCTTTGGTATTTTTTTTGATGTTTGGGTATTTCATCATGTGTGCGTGTAGCAAGTATTCTTGGAATTTAACAGCTCTATTGTTGAAGACTACAATATCAACCGGCATTTGTTTTGTGTTTAATTTCCGCACTGCGTGTGATCTTGTGCTCAGCATATACAACAAGCACCCTCTCACATATCAGCAGCACACACTCAAAAACACATTTTGTAGTATAATACGAGGGTGTATAGAAAAGTGATAATTGTCAGTTGGGAATCGAATGAATGTGAAATGTTTAAAAAAGTATCCAGGTATCAAAGAATTACATTTGAGAATGGTTATGATCCGGAATGATCATAATTTAGAGTACAAAAAAGAAAAAGTGAGCCGATCCTGTCCGATCGCTAGAATTCCAAAAAGAGGTAAACATCATTTTTGTTATTGTAAGAATGAGCTGATCTGCTTTCAACATATAAGATATTATATTGGATCACTGCACTTATAGATCACTTCGACAATTATCAGGCGTTAATGCAACCAAACTCTTTTTAATTGTTGTGTAAGAGAACGCCATCAGATCAGTTTGGATCAATACACATACTTATGTGTAGATCACTTCTGCAATAAGCACGCGATCTGCAGAAGACAGACAATAGATAACCTAGATTGAAACTTTCAATGTTTACTGATCGCTGAAAGATCGGTAAGAATGCTAGCTGACTTATGTAGCTCCATAATAAAAAGTCAGAACTTCACAAAGTTGTTCACTTTCGGTTTGTTATTTAGGTTCGTGAACTGTTCATGTGATTCAAAGATCTTTAACCTTCGTAACGAACCACATCTTTGATTTAAATTTATGATTGGTATGATATAAGGAAAAGAGCTATACAAGTGATCAAGGATATTGAATCTGAGATCTTGAATTTTTAATCAAAATTTTCAAAGTTCTAAGACCATTCTGATGGAAAGTTCTGTATGTACCCTTTTTAACGAGTATTATAAAAGGGAATTAAATAGGACATGGAATCTGGGATCCGCTGAATAATGAAAATCAAGAACTAGTAAAGATCTTGGGTCTGATTATCTTCCATCATTATCCACACCTTTGATTTAAAGTTCTGATGGGTAGAAATGAACTAGTTATAACATTGGGGATCCTATAGATGTTGGAAATCAAGGAAACGTAAAGTCATTGGATCTTTGATCTTGAATCTTTAACCAAAATTTTGATTCAATGTTCTGAGACCTTTCCTAAAGTTCTGTGCACTTTTTGGCTAGAATTATAAAAGGAAATTAAGTAGGATATGGTGTCTGGGGATCATCTGAATGTTGGAAATCAAGGACTTGCAAAGATCTTGGGTCGGACTATCATCCACCATGAACCACACCTTTGATTTAAAATTCTGATGGGTATGATAAAAGGAAAAGAGCAAGACATGAGATCAGGGGTCCTCTAGGTGTTAGAAATAAAGTAAACGTAAAGACATTAGGTCTGCGATCTTGAATCATTAAGTAAAGGTATGTGCCTTTTCTGGAGAGAAATAAGACCAGGGTTACTCGAGATGTTGGAAATCAAGAAAACGTAAAGATATTAAGTCTTCAATCTTAAAACAGTTGCAGTTTCTGGCGAGAATTATGAAATGAAAGTAAGTAGGTTATGAAATGTGGGATCCTCTGAATGTTCAAAATCAAGAACTCGCAAATATCATGACCCTTGAATATTCGATTTTCAACAAAACCTTTGATTTGAAGTGCTGATCGATATGATGACAGGAAATTAACTAGAAAAAGTTGAAAATCAAGGAAACCTAATGGTGTTGAAATTCTGAGACCTCTCCAATGGAAATACTTAAAGGAAATGAAATAAGACATGTGAAATATAGTGCAGATCATGTCTCTAGTATCTTCGACCTTGAACTAAACCCCCAATTAAAAGCTCTGAATCCTATCAGACAATAATAATAAATGGAAATGAACTGGTCGTGAGGTCCTCTGTCCTATTTGAAAACAAGGACACAAAATGATCTTGTTTTTTTCTGAAATCAAGTCTTATTTAGGCTGTAGTTGTGAATGGAAATCAACTGTGGCAAATGAGATCTTATATACTGAAAGCTAGAGTAAGCAATTTATAGAAAAATTATGTATGTCCAAGTTTTTTCTAAAAAAAAACTTTTCAAACGACCCTCGTATTTTCATTGAAACACATTAGGTGTATTTCTAATTTTCGATGATTTATCACAAAAATTTGTTGCTGTATGTTAAAACCAAAATTTATGGAATATTTCTTTTATATATTGTCTGTCTTTCTGTTTATTTGACAGTCTCACTAAGTGTCATTCGACATTATTAAATAGTCTTATGCGTATGCCACAATTTTCCCAAAAAGTTACATCAGCCAATCTTTTGGTTTCTTTTGTTACTTTTTTATTATAGTATTATAGTACTATTTAATGTTGCTGATGTTGTATTTTAATATTTATAGAAACATGAACCTAAATAGTTTCTCATTGAACACACAAAAAAAAAAAAGATAATATCTGAAACATTCCAAACAATAAAACAAATGCAAGAAGTATTGAAATTAATTTTCGAATAAAGAGAAACAAAATAAAAATTAATTGGTTTAGATGACAAAGTGTTTTAAAAGGTGAGTAGTTTTGAGGTTTCGTTTAAAATAGAGAAAGAGCGGGAAAAAGAGAATTGAGTATGAAATTTTAAAAATTTTAAAAAAATGTTTCAAAATATTTTGAGTTCAGTGAGTACAAAGAGTTTTAAATGAAATGTTTGTTCGATGCGTGTTTGTAAGAAATATTTTATTAGAATGCACTTAATAAAACAGCTAGGGGCAGTTATTTCTTTGAGTAGATTTGACTATGAAAAGGACTTTAAATTTGTTTTCAATCTCACAACCCTGATTTAGAATATTTATTGAGTTTTTTTATTCTATGTGGTATTAAACTCTTCTGAAGAGTATATTTATTTCAAAATTTTGACTTATTTCTGCCTCAATTTTTTACAAAAATTACATCAGCCATTTGGTAACCTCTCACGTTTTTATTGTAATTTACACGTGGTTTGAGGTCATCACAGTTTTTTATAGTAAAAAAAGTCATAAAATCATATTTAGAATTTATTGTGACATAGAGCCAATATAGGCACAGTTAAATAATATAAATGTGATTAAAGAAAGCAAAATATATCTAATTCACGGTTAAGAAGTGTTAAAATTCTTTTCAACAAAAAAGAACTGAATACATAACTTTTTAACATAGATTGTAGTTCCAATTCAAAAAATATATCCCTTGCCCGTAATACCTCGTAATAGAGAACAATCATAGAGAACCGATTTCCGTGATACGTTGAATTACATCGAGCTAGCATTGAGCTATATTGAGCATTCCCTCTGTTCTAGGCTAAACAATTATCGATCGATCGTAGTTTCGGGATGTATTACTTACTAACAATAATTATGTTTTGGAAAGCAAGACTCCCTTTCTTTGTAAATCTTCTTACTCATCGTTCTAACTGTACATTTATGGTCAACTAAAAATATGTATAAATCTTTATTAAACTTCTTTAAAACTTTCTCAGTTACTAGTCACTTGTACGCTACCTGCTTTACAAGCGAAGTGGCATATTAAATATGTGGCATTGTGTGTTCATGCCACAATATTCCTTAGAAATTACATCAGCCATTTGGTCACCTTTGACATGTGCAACGTAGAAAATTTGAAAAGTTATAGAGTGGATTTTTAACTGTACAGTTTATACAAGTAAAACTTCTAAATTAATTCGGGGTTTTCTATGAGTAATTGAATAAAATTAAACTAGAACTGAACTAGAATTGAACTAGAACTGAACTAGAACTGAACTAGAACTGAACTAGAACTGAACTAGAACTGAACTAGAACTGAACAAGTAAAACTTCTAAATTAATTCGGGTTTTTCTATGAGTAATTGAATAAAATTAAACTAGAACTGAACTAGAATTGAACTAGAACTGAACTAGAACTGAACTAGAACTGAACTAGAACTGAACTAGAACTGAACTAGAACTGAACTAGAACTGAACTAGAACTGACCTAGAACTGAACTAGAACTGAACTAGAACTGAACTAGAACTGAACTAGAACTGAATTAGAACTGAACTAGAACTGAACTAGAACTGAACTAGAACTGAACTAGAACTGAACTAGAACTGAACTAGAACTGAACTAGAACTGAACTAGAACTGAACTAGAACTGAACTAGAACTGAACTAGAACTGAACTAGAACTGAACTAGAACTGAACTAGAACTGAACTAGAACTGAACTAGAACTGAACTAGAACTGAACTAGAACTGAACAATAAATGAACTAGAACTGAACTAGAACTGAAATAGAACTGAACTAGAACTGAACTAGAACTAAATTAGAACTGAACTAGAACCGAACTAGTACTGAAATAGAACTGAACTAGAACTGAACTAGAACTGAACTAGAACTGAACTAGAACTGAACTAGAACTGAACTAGAACTGAACTAGAACTGAACTAGAACTGAACTAGAACTGAACTAGAACTGAACTAGAACTGAACTAGAACTGAACTAGAACTGAACTAGAACTGAACTAGAACTGAACTAGAACTGAACTAGAACTGAAGTAGAACTGAAGTAGAACTGAACTAGAACTGAACTAGAACTGAACTAGAACTGATCTAGAACTAAACTAGAACTGAACTAGAACTGAACTAGAACTGAACTAGAACTGAAGTAGAACTGAACTAGAACTGAACTAGAACTGAACTAGAACTGAACTAGAACTGACCTAGAACTGAACTAGAACTGAACTAGAACTGACCTAGAACTGACCTAGAACTGAACTAGAACTGAACTAGAACTGAAGTAGAACTGAACTAGAACTGAACTAGAACTGAACTAGAACTGAACTAGAACTGAACTAGAACTGAACTAGAACTGAACTAGAACTGAACTAGAACTGAACTAGAACTGAACTAGAACTGAACTAGAACTGAACTAGAACTGAACTAGAACTGAACTAGAACTGAACTAGAACTGAACTAGAACTGAACTAGAACTGAACTAGAACTGAACTAGAACTGAACTAGAACTGAACTAGAACTGAACTAGAACTGAACTAGAACTGAACTAGAACTGAAGTAGAACTGAAGTAGAACTGAACTAGAACTGAGCTAGAACTGAACTAGAACTGAACTAGAACTCAACTAGAACTCGATGAACACTGAAACAAAACGTTTTGCTATTATTTAAGCATCTGAACGTTTCTAACTAATTCCTTAGCAACAATCACTTTTTTTCAACACTTACAACAATTCACATATGTATAATAATCCCTGAAATCCGCTTAAAACGTCACTATCAATGAATGTCATTATTCATTACAAAAAGGTAAATGACTTACATTCAAAGCCAATTTTTCAATATTGCACAACTGCAACTAACTGCAGTAATAATCATATTTCTCAACTTTGATATGTGAACGCAGGCACAACATTATTTTATATTTAGAAAATAAAATAAAATCGAAGGCAATTTTACAATAGTTACGTGCATTTTTTAACGTTTTTCAAAATTATTATCTACAATTTTTCTCGCAAACCCCACCAATAGATGGATGTTGAGGAGGAGATAAAAAACACATCACGCCATCAATAAAGTGCAAAGATTACAATTTTAATTAAATTAATATTGATTTAAATATTTAAATAAAAATATAAGTGGAAGAAATAAGTAAATGTTTACAGAAATCATGAAGAATTAAGTGTTCTTCGAAGTGGCTGTTTATAGATATTTCAAGGAACTTTTTGTTTAAGGGGTTTTTGGGGTGAGGAAGGCAGATTTTGTTAGAAAAACATAATATATAACGCTGAAAGCTTAATAATTCAATTTATGCTTGTTGGTGGCCGCCCATAAAGTTTTATCTATAACATCACTGAGAAAATTGTGTGTCAACTTAATTATGACAAGTCAAACTAATTATAAATCAGCCTAAAAAACAGACAACAATAATAAGAAAAGAGATCACACACTTTTCTTGTATACGAGGTCAGTTTGAAAATTCAGTATTAGCAGAAATAGAACAGAACTAGAACAGAATTAGAACAGAATTACAACAGAACTAGAACAGAACTAGAACAGAACTAGAACAGAATTAGAACAGAACTAGAACAGAACTAGAACAGAACTAGAACAGAACTAGAACAGAACTAGAACAGAACTAAAACAGAACTAGAACAGAACTAGAACAGAACTAGAACAGAACTAGAACAGAACTAGAACAGAACTAGAACAGAACTATAACAGAACTAGAAGAGAACTAGAACAGAACTAGAACAGAACTAGAACAGAACTAGAACAGAACTAGAACAGAACTAGAACAGAACTAGAACAGAACTAGAACAGAACTAGAACAGAACTAGAACAGAACTAGAACAGAACTAGAACAGAACTAGAACAGAACTAGAACAGAACTGGAACAGAACTAGAACAGAACTAGAACAGAACAAGAACAGAACTAGAACAGAACTAGAACAGAACTAGAACAGAACTAGAACAGAACTAGAACAGAACTAGAACAGAACTAGAACAGAACTAGAACAGAACTAGAACAGAACTAGAACAGAACTAGAACAGAACTAGAACAGAACTAGAACAGAACTAGAACAGAACTAGAACAGAATTAGAACAGAACTAGAACAGAACTAGAACAGAACTAGAACAGAACTAGAACAGAACTAG
This sequence comes from Lucilia sericata, assembly GCF_015586225.1. Lineage (NCBI taxonomy): Eukaryota > Metazoa > Arthropoda > Insecta > Diptera > Calliphoridae > Lucilia > Lucilia sericata. The sequence goes on along the minus strand of NW_023995708.1, from coordinate 85,511 downwards.
AACAGAACTAGAACAGAACTAGAACAGAACTAGAACAGAACTAGAACAGAACTAGAACAGAACTAGAACAGAACTAGAACAGAACTAGAACAGAACTAGAACAGAACTAGAACAGAACTAGAACAGAACTAGAACAGAACTAGAACAGAACTAGAACAGAACTAGAACAGAACTAGAACAGAACTAGAACAGAACTAGAACAGAACTAGAAAGAACTAGAACAGAACTAGAACAGAACTAGAACAGAACTAGAACAGAACTAGAACAGAACTAGAACAGAACTAGAACAGAACTAGAACAGAACTAGACAGAACTAGAACAGAACTAGAACAGAACTAGAACAGAACTAGAACAGAACTAGAACAGAACTAGAACAGAACTAGAACAGAACTAGAACAGAACTAGAACAGAACTAGATCAGAAGTAGAACAGAAGTAGAACAGAACTAGAATAGAACTAGAACAGAAGTAGAACAGAACTAGAATAGAACTAGAACAGAACTAGAACAGAACTAGAACAGAAATAAAACAGAACTAGAACAGAACTAGAACTATAACAGTTCTAGAAAAGGAATAGAACTAGAACAGAACTAGAACAGAACTAGAACAGAAGTAGAACAGAACTAGAACAGAACTAGAACAGAAGTAGAACAGAATTAGAACAGAACTAGAACAGAACTAGAACAGAACTAGAACAGAACTAGAACAGAACTAGAACAGAACTAGAACAGAACTAGAACAGAACTAGAACAGAACTAGAACAGAACTAGAACAGAACTAGAACAGAACTAGAACAGAACTAGAACAGAACTAGAACAGAACTAGAACAGAACTAGAACAGAACTAGAACAGAACTAGAACAGAACTAGAACAGAACTAGAACAGAACTAGAACAGAACTAGAACAGTACTAAAACAGAACTAGAACTGAATTAGAACTGAATTAGTACTGAATTAGAACTGAATTAGAACAGAACTAGAACTGAATTCGAACAGAACTAGAAGAGAACTAGAACTGAAAGTTTTTTATTTAGAAATAAAAATATGTAAAAAAATTGGAAAATTAAAATGTTTTGTAAAATTTGCTTTATGTCCAAAAGTTACTTTTCCAACTGCACTAATACCAAGCAATCACTTAAAAGAAATTAAAAACAAGAGGAAACAACAATTAATAATTGAGTTAAATTACAAACTTGCAGCAAAACGTAGTAAAATCATTTTTTTTTTTCTTTATAAAAATCTAAGAAAAAAACAACAACTATAACAATCAAACAAAAAATTATTGACCTTTTTCTCATGTTTTCGTTTAATTTAAACAAATTGCGAGTGAATCAAATTAGAAAAAAAGGGGCGCGCACATCATCATCAGTCTTCAAGTCATATGTGAAATCAAACTAAAATCAAACTTCTACTACGTCAACAAAAATTTTATTATTGTTGGTTTTTTGCTACTGATAATAATTTAAATTAAATCAAAACAATAACAAATAAATATTCTGTATAAAAATAACAATAATAACTATATAAATTATGTGTGTTAGTAGTAAAAGAAACGCAGAAAACAACAAAAATTATGCTAGTAATAGTATTTTTCATATTATTCATACGTACACGTATTCAAATATTTATACATATAGAGAAAAATCTGTTAAAAATCATTTCAATTTTATCACTAATACAATCAATATTATTTATACATATACTCATCATAAGTGTATGAATATATGCAAATGAGATAGATAGATGATCACGTTCTCTTTTGTTTTTGTTTTAATTTTTTTTAGTTTTTTGCTTTTTTGTTGTTGCAGTTGCTGGTGTGTATGTGTGTGTGCGTTTATTTCACTGGCATAAACGAAGTAAACAAGAGACGAGCCCTCAAATATGAATCAAAAACAAAAACAATTGAATGGAAAAACATTAAATGGAGGGGAAAAACAGCAACAATAAATCACGAATATACTCAAACGCACAAATGTGATAGAAATATTGTATAATAAATTGCAGATATTTAAAAGAAAGCTTTTTTAAGAAAAATGGTTTCTATAAAATTATACAAAACTACGAAATTAACTACTATTTTTTTCTTAAAAAGTAGTAAATTATGACCATGTTATTATAAAAGTTATTTAAAAAAATAATTGTTACTAAATATAACTTTAATTTTCGTTTTTAAAATAGTAGTAAATCTACTACATTTTTATTAAAAAGCCTAAAATTTTACTTTTTTTGTAGTGAATATGAATTCTTATCATTTAGACATGAATTATATATTATTTTCTTCAACATTTTTTGCTAAACGTAGTAGAAAAATACTTCTTTTTTGCAAAAGGTAGTAATTTATAAAAAAATTGTTAATGCAATTTACTTAAAATGCACAAATTATATGAAAAACAAGTTTATTTCTGGATTTTGAAATAGTAGTAGATATACTACTTTTTTCAAAAAGTATGAAATTTCTGAAATTATGTTATATAATGTGATTTTTGGTAAATTGAACTTTTAAAAAATACAATTTTTCCATCAAATTATAAAAAAAGTACTAAATTAGCTACTACTTTTTAATGAAAAGTTGTAAACCATAAACATTTTATTTTAAAAGTTATTTAAAATGAATAATTGTTGCTGAAAATAACTTTAATTTTAATTTTTAAAATAGTAGTAAATCTACTACTTTTTGCTAAAAAGTCAAAAAATATTACATTTTTGTAGTGAATATGATTTCTTATCATTTAAATTTTAATTAAATGTTACTTTCTATTAAAGTATGTGTAAAACGTAGTAGAAAAATACTATTTTTTCACAAAAGGTAGTAATTTATATAAAATGTTTAATAAAATTTACTTAAAATGAACAAAGTATATGAAAAACATGTTTTTTTTTTAATTTTAAAATAGTAGTAGAAATACTACTTTTTGAAAAAACTATGGAATTTTTAAAATTTTGTTATGGAATATGATTTCTTAAAAGTTTAACTTTAAATAAAAGTTCTTTTGTTACACTTTTTTTTAAATATACAATAAATTAGTTACTACTTTTTTTGAAAAAAAGTAGTCAATTATAAAATTATATTAAATTTTTATTACTTTTGCTTTAATTTAAAAAGATATTACAGAACCATGTTAATTTGTTAATTTTAAAATAGTAGTAGAAATACTACTTTTTGAAAAAAAAGTGATATTTTTAAGGCTTTGCTATAGATTAGGATTTCTTCATATTTATATTCAATATCATATTTGTTCATTTTAAAAGTAGTAAGCAGTAGCAGCTATTTGAGAGAATGAATTGTTACGTGGAAATATAAATGAATTTAAATTCGAAGAAAAAGTTTAGTAATTTAATGAAAAACATAAAAATTTAATACTTATTTCAAAAAGTAGTATAATTTTTATGTTTTTCATTAAATTACTAAACTTTTTCTTCAAATTTAAATTCATTTATATTTCCACGTAACAATTCATTCTCTCTAATAGCTGCTGTCCTTATCTCTTTAAAAACCTACATATGAAATCGTAAATTAAAAACTTTATTTCATTGATGATTGGTGCCTAAATTACTCAATGTTGTTTGCTGTTACTGCTGCTTGGCCATTGATAAACGATCGAGCCCAAAAAAACCCAAAATCAAAATGAAAAAAAAAAAAAACAAAAAAATATTTTGCTGACGTAGACAAACACACGTTTAACAAAAAAAATAATTCTTGATTTTTAATAAAATTATAAAACGCAGAATATTAAAAGACAACTACAAAAAAGTTACAACTTGTGTAGAACGAACCTACTACCAATTAAGTTGAGTGAACGTTTAAACAACTTTATATATAAATTGATTATAGATAAAGAAATAAAAATTTAAAAAATTTTAAAAAATATTAAAGACAATTAACGACCTTGAACCAAAGGTCGTTGCAAGAACTTTTTTATTATATGTATATAAATAAAAAATTTAAATAAATCTTTAAAAATATAAGATATTTTATTAGAAAAAATTTTGTCTCAAACTGTACTTGTTTGGACAACAACATAAAAATTATACATATACACACAAGAATGTTGTATTTATAACTAAATACCTCATCATGATCATCATCATCATAGACATGTGATAACGAGCCCCTTTATTTATTTATTTATTTATTTATGAAAAAAATAAATTTATTGCGTATTGAATTTATAATCAGTTTTAGTTAAAAGAACTGCACATGTATGACACATAAATTAATCAAAATTAAACGTTATTGTTAAGGCATAAAACTATTAATAGGGATTCTATGGAAAATAGTATTTTTTTTATTAAAAACATTTAAAATCTAAGAAAACAGATTAAAAACTTATCAATTTCAAATAAAAATGATAAAATTATGTACGTTTTACGAATAAAATTGTATTTTATTTTTGCAATTTTCTAATTTCCTTGAAAACTAACATCTTTAAATAAAAACTTTCTTTGTTAGAAAAAAAAACAACAACCTTGAAAATTAATATCTTTACTTGCTATTGTTACTTGTCCATAAAAACATATTTTCATATTCATCCTGTTTATATGTATATCCTGACCCCCAAAAGCCATAGTATTGTTACAATTTTGTTGTTGTTATTATTGTCTGTTTTTAATGTATGTATGTATGTATGTAATTTCTTATTTGTGTGTGTATCAACAAGAGAGGATATACAAGAGTTAATATTGTTCACTATTAATATGTGCTCCTTAAAGTATGCTTCAATTATGAACTTGTTTTTTCTTTACTTTTTTAACATTCCAAACTGTTATACGAACATGTGTGGCAAGGAATGAGATCATCAATAAAATAAAATATATTAATTTTTGTTGACTATAGCCTATAGACTAGACTATAGAATAGATTATAGATTAGGCTATAGACTAGACTAAAGAATATACTTTAGATTAGGCTATAGACTAGACTACATAATATACTATGGTCTGCTATGTGGACTATTTATCAAAACTTTATACATTAAAAAAGTACCGAAAATGTCGTGGGAGTACCGCGGTATTTTTCCATATCAAAGAATACTGAATAGAGTACTAAAGTACTGGATTTTATATGCCTGATTCCGGCGTTTCACTGTCCCCTGCGCATGCTCTACATTTATCTGAAATCGGTCGTTCTGCAGTGGTCGAAATGAATGATATGGTGTCATTAAATTCAAACTTCAAAAATGGTAAATATTTTAAATATATTCATGATTCATGCCCATTTTTGGTTAATTTAGGCGTAATACCCATAATTTTGAACCAGCTATTCTTATAATAACAAGACATTATGTTAAAAATAATAATTTAAGTTAATTTTGTTGGGCGTAACTTTAATATGAAAAAGTTACTTTTCAAGTGAAACGCCACACCCACTATATTTTCCGCCCATTTTTTTTCTATATAGAAGAAATAATCAAAAATACTGAATACCGTTGAAACAGTTTAAGATTTGAAAATAAGAGATAAACTGTTAAATAAAAATTATTTTAACAGTTTAAGATTTAAAAGTATAGTAACTATTTATATTTCTAGTAGGAAGTGCCACGCCCACTATTTTAATATCATTCATTTAATATAAATTTCGTAAAATGTAAATGAAATTACTTGTGTACAATTTTATTACACGATTTATTATAGAATTAAATATAGTATATATTAAAATCATTAATTTGAATCGAAGATGCCATGTCCACTATTCAGCTACCGCCTCTTTTTTTTATTGCTAATGAATTTATAATTAATTATTTAACTTTTGCAATGTTTTGATAAAGAGAGAGGTGAAACGCCCACTTTATGACTCATCCCATTTTAATTCAAAATACATATAGTTGTAATCGTATTATAATTATCAAGGTGTTCATGTTTTTTTTTTTAATTATGAAAGTTGCTAAGAAAATTTCAAGCAGATGAGTATAGCTGCAAGCCCCCAGAAAAAGTAAATCATCAAAAAATTCTTAAAATATATTTCAGAACTTCTTTCAAAGTAGAAAATAATTGTATATACATAGCTTGGTATTTAATGGCACCAGATTGTATATTTTGATTAATGTGTCTCTGGCACTTTTTTTCGAAATTTGGTCCTCTTTAAGGAGTAAACGGGCAGAAGCAGTATTTTGGTACTTTTTGTATACATCTTTGAAACCACAGAATATAGAAATAAAATTAATGTCACATTTGTACCTTTTTGAAGAATTAAGTATATAATTTTGGTACTTTTTAAAAATTAGGGCTAAGGGGTAAATAGACTTCATTACGATATTATTATTTTTTTTTTTTTTAATAAAATTTTTGTTGCTTCAGTAGGGATGAAAAAAAGTACCAAAAAGGGACATAAAAGCGAACATATAGACTGAATTTTTAAAAAAATGGTAGATTAAGGGCCAATATCTCAACCACCGGTTATCGTTTAACTGCTAGATATACTGCCGGTTGGGCGCCATTAAATTTATGTAACGGTTTAGCGATGTGCCCTATCCTTCAGGCCAAGAACTTTAAAGCTAAAACTTTTCGAAATTTTGAATTCTCTTGATTTTTATAGAAAACGTTACATTCATATGTAAGACCCGGGAACGATTTTGTAAATGTATAATATTTTTATTATTTTCTTAAAAAAAATTAAAAATATTGCATTTTCATAACTTTAAGAGAAATTTTCTATAAGAAAACTTTATAATTCTGAAGCTCAGAGTTACAAAATTAATTCAGTTTAAAACACCGAGTAAATTATCTATTTAAAATAGTAATACAATCACGATAAAAATCATTATTTAATTTTATCTACACAATTCTCTAAATTTTTCATCACCTACACCACTGTATTATTGCTAACTTGTAGCTTATATTACAATAACCTGTTGCATATCTTAGGGTGTTTCAAATTAAACTGTTTCTAATATAAACGGAAATGCAACTATATCTAACGCATATAACACTTTATTAAAGAATTGCTTTTAAGTTTTAAATAAAAAATAAAATTTTAAAATAATAATAATAATAAATTCATACCTGGGCCATTTTGATTGTAATTATTTAATATACTTTTTTATAAAAAATATTAAACTTGGTAGAACGTTCTTTAATTGTCTTTAATAATTAGCAAACAAACAAAAAATTTGAGAGTTGCTGCTTTTTATTTACAAATTGCCGCGAAATATTACACTTTTGTTTATTTTATTTAAAATAAATTTTTGTTTCTTTTTTAAGAATATGCAAAATCAAATTGTTTCTGTTGATTTTGTTTTATTTTCTTTTTATTTTCAACTTTTTGTTTAATATTTTTTTGTTATATTTGTATAAACAAATAACGCAAAATAACACTGAGTAGAGTCTTAAGAAATACAATTTTATATTGATACTTCTTTGAAGGAGGAATTGTATGGAATGTTCAAATAACAGTTGAATCACTCATTTATATATCATTCAATCGTTAGTCGTACTTTCATCGGTCGACCGGCATTCAGTCATTTCTGGCCGTAGGAAACTCAGTAGAACAAAAACAGCAGGCTGTCAATTGTATCAACAAAAAAAACTAATAATGTTAAATGATAAAAGGAGAAGAGAATCAAAAAGCAACAATAATAAAATGAATTCAAACTAATTATTATATTGAGTTAGAGTATTGAGTTGTGTTGAATTGAGAAAAATGTTGCATTTTTCTCTAATACACTGTTAAACATGCGCAAAAGTTTTTATTACTACAAATTATCAATGAATTTTTTTCTTGTATTTTTGTTTTAATTTAAAGAAAACTAACTGCACATTGGTTTATTAAGGATTAAAGGAAAATTATTATAAAATTTAAATAAAAATTCACGCCTTTTTAACAGTTTTTGTTTTAACAGTTTGACAATTATTATGGCTAAACTATGTTTTATATCTAAACGATATACTAAAGCTATATTTAAAATTCAAATTTTGTATAAATTAACAGGTTTAAATGCATACATCTTTTTCATTGGCTTCTTCCTTTTTAAATGATTTTAGAAATCATGACAAATCTTTGTAATCTCAACATTATTATAACCGTATAAATGCATTAAGAATTACTTCTAACAGTTTACGTAGTCGTTTCATTGAATTCGCTTAAGAACTCCAACGATTTGACCCAAATACATTGAAAATTATCGAACAATTGACGTAAAATCACTGCAATCACAATTAATCATGTTCACTCACAACATTCGACAATAGGTGTTTACTAATACACAGAGAAATTCGACTTTTTAGAGGAAACTTTCAATAAACTACTTCATCAGACTAAAGACTAACTATACAGTAGTTTAGAATATAATTTATAGTTCATACTATAGAATAGTTTCTAATACAGACCATAGAGAACAGATAAGACTATAGAATAAACTATAGCATAGCCTATACTAGACTGGACTATAATCTATATAATAGACTAAACTATAGTCCATATCATAATCTAAATTTTAGATTTTCGGGTATGCTTTAGACTTAACTAAATACCACACTTGATTATATTCCAGATTTTATTCCCGACTAAAGAAATAGACTTAAGGCTAAACTATTTTCCAGAATGTAGTATATAGTCCAGAATACAGATAAGACTATAGACCAGACGATGGACTAGACCATAGTTCAGAATATAGGACAGACTATAGTCCAAATTGTACACTATATAGTAGACTAAACTGTAATTTAGACTAAAGATTTAGACTATAGTCTAGAATATAGAATAGACTATAGACTAATCTATAATGTAGACTATAAACAAAACTATAGTTCAGACTACGGACTAAACTATAGTCTATATTATAGACTAGACTTAAGGCCAGATTGTAAACTAGACTACAGATTAAACTACCCTCCCACACTATAGTCCAGACTATAGCCCAACCTATAGACTAGATTATAGTTCAGACTATCGTCTAGTCTACAGTCTAGACACATTAATTAGACTATTATGCAGACTATAGAATAGACTATAATCCCGACTTTAGACCAGACTATAGACTAAACTATAGTCCAGACCATAGACTAAACTATAGATTAAACTATAGGCCAGACTATAGACTAAACTATACTCCAGACTAGACTGTAGTCCAGACTATAGACTAGACTGTATTCCAGACTATAGACTAGACTGTATTCCAGATTATAGAATATACTGTAATCCAGATTATAGACAAGACTGTAGTTCAGACTATAGTGCAGACTATAGACAAGTCTTTAGTCCAGATTGTAAATAATCGTATACTATAGTTCAGACTATAGACTATCGACTATACTACAGTCTAGATACATTGATTAGACTATAATCCAGATTACTGAGTAGACTGCAATCCCGACTATAGACTAGACTGAAGTCAAGACTATAGACTAAACTATAGGACTGTCTATATATTAAACTATAGGCCAAACTATATACTAAACTATAGGCTAGACTATAGACTAAACTATAGGCCAGGCTAGACTATAGACTACACTAGAGGTTAGACTAAAGACTAAACTATAGGCAAGACCAGACTAGACTATAGACCTGATTGTACACTAGATTATAATCCCGACTATAGACTTGACTGTAGTCCAGACTATAGACTAGACTGTAGTCCAGACTATAGACTAGACTGTAGTCCAGACTATAGACTAGACTGTAGTCCAGACTATAGACTAGGCTGTAGTCCAGACTATAGACTAGACTGTAGTCCAGACTATAGACTAGACTGTAGTACAGACTTTAGACCAAACTATAGACTAGACTATAGTCCAAACTATAGACTAGACTATAATCCAGATCATGAACTAGGCTATAGTGCAGACTATGAACTTAACTATAGTACAGACTGTGGATTAAACTATAGTCCAGACTACTGACTAAACTATAGTCCAGAATATCTGTAGACTATACTTTAGTCCTGATTGTAAACTAGATATTGTCCAGACTATAGATTAAACTACATTCCTAGACTATAGACTAGACTACAGTCTAGAAACATTGATTAGACTATAATCCATTATAGAGTAGACTATAATCCCGACTATAGACTAGACTATATGCCAGACTGTTGACTAAACTATAGACCAGACTATAGACTAAACTATTGGCTACACTATAGACTAGACAATAGTCCAGATTGTAGTCTAGACTATAGTCCAGATTTTACACTAAACTGTAGTCCTAACACAGACTAGATTACATATTTGGCTAATGTATACTAAACTATTCTCCAGCAAACTAAATATTCTAATTAAAAATTCTTCATAAATTTTAAATCCCGAAAGAAAATTATTTATTTTTTCTCCCTGTATATTCGTTTATTCAAACATCAATATTTAAATAAGTTGCATTTTAAGTTAATAGATCGCAAGTTGAATTTCAAATGCATTTATTGTATGTAAAATACAAAGGTTAGTAAAATTTTAAATTATATAGTGACGTACTTAGTTCAATGAGATTTAAGATAAAAACTTATATCCTTTCTAGAAGTTTTGCAAGAAAAAAGACCACGTGTTTTAAAGTCTCGTTTTTATATAAATAAAATAGGTTGTCAATTGAAATCAAAAACAAAAAGATTTCTTATATATATACACGTCCAATAATTTAGTAGGTAAAAGACCTAAATCACGTTCAAGATATGAAAATATGCCTATAAATTTTTTGTTAGTAAATTTATAATTTATTTTTTATTTAACGATAAAAATTATGAGTAATTTACGATATCAAAACAAGAGATTAAAATATATTTTCTTAATATGAATGATAAACAAATTTGTTAAATGTTTTGATATAGTTTTTAATAAATAGATAGGGTTTGCTAATTTTATAGAGATGTTCCATTACAAATTTAATTTATTTATAAAGAAAATATGGGCGAAATCAGTAAAATGGGCGTGGCACTTCCTATACAAAGTATCATAGTTTAGTGCATATCACTCTGTAAACATAAAACGTAGACAATGATCATTACATCATTATCATAATAGTGGGCGTGGCGCTTTCATGAATACTATGTAATCCGATTTTTTAATATCTTCAATAACCAGATGTAATGAAAATGTTATCATTTTCTTATTCCCCACCAAGAGTTCAGGCCCAATTACCTCCCATTATGATGTTTGTTGATGATAACAATTCAAAAGGATTTAATTACCAGCTAAATGAGGCCAATTAAACTCGAATGCTTTTGATATAAATAATTTAATAATAACAAAATTTGACAATTGTCAACAGAATGAATTGTTAGTGTCATAGCAACAACAATGTAATAACAGTAGATTTGATCACAACGATTATAATTATTACAATAAATATGACAGGCGTCATATGTATATTTATTTCATATATCCTGTTTATGAATGTCTAACACATGATGATATTTGTTGTCTAATTATCACAGCATGTAACCACAAATTTTTTATGTTATTTACTAACTGTTTAACTGGAGAACTAAAATGATAATGGGTTACTGATGAGTAAATGTTGGGAGGGAAATGAGAAAAGATGTCAATTATATTTTATTTTGTTAAATCATCAATGACATTCTTCTAACCAGGGAGAGCTAAAGCTTAAAAAAAAGATTAGACAGGTTCGTTAAAAAGGATGCAGAGATATATGTAGACATTTCCAATGGATTTTAATGGACAATAGTCTAGTCTATAGTCTGGACTATAGGGTAGTCTTTAGTCTGGACTATAGTCTTGTCTACAGTCTGGACTATAGTTTTGTTTATAGTCTGGACTATAATCCTGTCTATAGTCTTGTCTATAGTCTGGACTATAGACTTGTCTATAGTCTGGACAATAGTATTTTCTATAGTCTGGACTATAATCTTGTCTATAGTCTAGATTATAGTATTGTCTACAGTCTGGACTGTAGTTTGGTCTAAAGTCTTGTCTATAATCTGGACTATAGTCTTGTCTATAGTCTGGACTATAGTCTTGTCTATAGCCTGGACTATAGTCTAGTCTATAGTCTGGACTGTAGTCTTGTCTATAGTCTGGACTATAGTCTTGTTTATAGTCTGGACTATAGTCTTGTCTATAGTCTGGACTATAGTCTTGTCTATAGTCTGGACTATAGTCTTGTCTATAGTCTGGACTATAGTCTTGTCTATAGTCTTGACTATAGTTTGGGCTATAGACTTGTCTATAGTCTGGACTATAGTCTTGTCTATAGTCTGGACTATAGTTTTGTCTATAGTCTAGACTATAGTCTTGTCTATAGTCTGGACTATAGACTTGTCTATAGTCTGGACTATAGTCTTGTCTATAGTCTGGACTATAGTCTTCTCTATAGTACGGACTATAGTCTTGTCTATAGTTTGGGCTATAGACTTGTCTATAGTCTGGACTATAGTCTTGTCTATAGTCTGGACTATAGTCTTGTCTATAGTCTGGACTATAGTCTTGTCAATAGTCTGGACTATAGTCTTGTCTATAGTCTAACTATAGTCTTGTCTATAGTCTGGATTATAGTCTTGTCTATAGTCTGGACTATAGTCTAGTCTATAGTCTGGACTATAGTCTAGGCTCTAGTCTGTACTATAGTCTAGGCTCTAGTCTGTACTATAGTCTAGTCTATAGCCTGGACTATAGTTTAGTCTGTAGTCTGGACTATAGTCTAGTCTATAGTCTGGATTATAGTCTATTCTATAGTCTGGTCTGTAGTCTGGACTATGGTCTAGTCTATAGTCTGGACTATAGTCTAGTCTATAATCTGGACTATAGTCTAGTCTATAATCTGGACTATAGTCTAGTCAATAGTCAGGACTATAGTTTAGTCTATAGTCTAGACTATAGTTTAGTCTATAGTCTGGCCAATAGTCAACTCTATAGGCGGGACTATAATCTTGTCTATAGTCTGGACTATAGTCTTGTCTATAATCTAGTATATTGTCTGGACTATAGTCTAGTCTATAGTCTGGACTAAAGGCTAGTTTGTAGTTTGCACTATAGGCTAGTCTATAGTCTGGACTATAGTCTAGTTTATAGTCTGGACTATAGTCTAGTCTATAGTCTGGACTATAGTCTAGTCTCTAATCTGGACTATAGTCTAGTCTATAGTCTGGACTATAGTCTAGTCTATAGTCAGGACTATTGTCTGGACTATAGTCTAGTCTTTAGTCTAATCCATAGGCTAATCTATAATCTGGACTATAGTCTTGTCTATAGTCTAATCTATAGTCTGGACTATAAGTCTTGCCTATAGTCTGATCTATAGTCTGGTCTGTTCTAAAGTCTCGTCCGTTGTCTGGACTATTGGTTAGTATACAGTATTTAAGCTGTTTAGACTGATTGTGCAGAAGAGAAGCCAAACGTCATTTACCTTGGGTGGCCATGTGAAATTTTTTGCGAGCCATTGTAATGTCATTTTATGTATATTACATTTATACGTAAATATATTATTTTATTTATTTGTATCATAACAATTGCTTCAATTAATGTCATGTTGTCAAATATACTAAATACACATATGAATCCTTATTAAGGTTTTATTTTATTCATCATCATCGCATGTAAGAGTTTTTTTTATATTTAACTTTATTTCAGTTATTTTTTTATAGTTTCTTTAGTAAAATAACAAAAAAACGAAAAACAAATCATATCTTATCAATTGACAACAGTACAAATAAGAATCCTAAATTTGAAAGTAAATGTGAATATCAAGTGGAAATAATATTGAGTGTCAATGCGAAGTACTACTCGGTTGTCATGAATTTAACACTCAATTAGTTAACGATTTCATTACATGTTTTATTATTATCATTATTATTATGTATTCATACGATTGAATTAAACTCAAACTTGACTGATTGATCATGTGTGTGTCTTTTTGTGAAAGAAAATTCTGGGTGGGATTTATAATATTCATATCGCAACCAATAAAATCATTTATAGAATAATTGATCCATTGAATGATTGCAGAAAATGTGAAAATGACATCTGAACTTTTGAAAGTCCGATAAGAAGTAATAAATTAGAAATTCCGCTTTCTAGCTACTTTCATTCAGGTCCTAACATTTAGATGAACATACGGACAGACAGACGGGCACAGATCGTTTTAGAATCTAATAAAGTACCACCATATATATTCCACTGTCGGTCTACAACCATTATTTCGATGTATTATAAACAGAATGACAAAATAAATATGACAGACAGACAAACAGACACCTCTAAACCGACTCGGAAATTAGACGTCATGAAATCGCCTCGAAAATAACTTTAAGCCTATTGATGGTGGGGGGTATAAAATTCAGTAGACTCATTTAAATCTTAATAATTGTATCATTTTACGTCACAGAACATAAATATCGCTGCATTTTATCGGCTTCTTTTATTTAATCAAAATTATTCACAATATTTATGTAAGTATGTATGTATATCTGTGTGCAAAGTAATTGAGTGCTTTCTCTTTCTCATAGTGTAAATGTGTCTGTAATCATTTGCAACCAGAGGAAAAAATACAAGACCCACCCAAAGGCCGACTCACTAGTTCAGTCCACAAAGTACACAACCCCTTTCGAGGCGGATAAAATTCTTTAAGTGTAAATTTATTATTTAAATATTTGAACTTTTAAACATCTATTCTTAGATCCCGATCGGTCCTTTCTGAATTTATTTATATTTAATAATTTATTGACTTTTTCCACTGTATTATAATATATACTCCATAGTTTGACCTATAACCTACTGTATAGTCTGGACTATAGTCTACTCTATAGTCTGGACTATAGAACAGTCTATAGTCTGGACTATAGAACAGTCTATAGTCTGGACTATAGAACAGTCTATAGTCTGGACTATAGTATAGTCTATAGTCTGGACTATAGTATAGTCTCTAGTGTGGACTATAGTATAGTCTATAGTCTGGACTATTGTATAGTCTACAGTCTGGACTATAGTATAGTCTACAGTCTGGACTATAGTATAGTCTATAGTCTGGACTATAGTATAGTCTATAGTCTGGACTATAGTATAGTCTATAGTCTGGACTATAGCATAGTCTATAGTCTGGACTATAGTATAGTCTAAAGACTGGACTATAGTATAGTCTATAGCCTGGACTATAGCATAGTCTATAGTCTGGACTATAGTATAGTCTATAGTCTGGACTATAATATAGTCTATAGTCTGGACTATAGGATAGTCTATAGTCTGGACTATAGTATAGTCTGTAGTCTGGGACTATAGTATAGTCTGTAGTCTGGACTATAGTATAGTCTGTAGTCTGGACTATAGTATAGTCTGTAGTCTGGACTATAGTATAGTCGTAGTCTGGACTATAGTATAGTCTGTAGTCTGGACTATAGTATAGGCTGTAGTCTGGACTATAGTCTAGTCTATAGTATAGTCTATAGTCTGGACTATAGTACAGTCTATAGTCTGAACTATAGCATAGTCTATAGTCTGGACTATAGTATTGTCTATAGTCTGGACTATAGCATAGTCTATAGTCTGGACTATAGTATGGTCTATAGTCTGGACTATAGTATAGTCTATAGTCTGTACTATAGTATAGTCTATAGTCTGGACTATAGTATAGGCTATAGTCTGGACTATTGTATAGTCTATACTCTGGACTATAGTATAGTCTATAGTCTGGACTATAGTATAGTCTATAGTCTGGACTATAGTATAGTCTATAGTCTGGACTATAGTATAGTCTATAGTCTGGACTATAGTATAGTCTATAGTCTGGACTATAGTATAGTCTATAGTCTGGACTATAGTATAGTGTGTAGTCTGGACTATAGTATAGTGTGTAGTCTGGACAATAGTCTAGTCTATAGTCTGGACGATAGTATAGTCTATAGTCTGGACTATAGTATAGTCTATAGTCTGGACTATAGTATATTCTATAGTCTGGACTATAGTATAGTCTGTAGTTTGGACTATAGTATAGTCTATAATCTGGACTATAGTATAGACTATAGTATAGTCTATAGTCTGGACTATAGTATAGTCTATAGTCTGGACTATAGTATATTCTATAGCCTGGACTATAGTATAGTCTATAGTCTGGACTATAGTCTTGTCTGTAGTCTACTTTATTAGGGTATTGCTCTCTTCAGAGATTAGACGTGTTCCTTAGAGTTCACAGGGGGACGATTGTGACTCATCTCTAGCGTTCCCTGTGGTTGGAAAAGTACCATTGTTAAGGTAGGTGTTGCTAAGCACTTCGGCGTCTATATAGTCAATCCTACTTTACGGTAGAAATAGCTCAATTTTTAGGTCTAGAACTCCCGGATTAGATAATTATATAGTAGAGTGTCCCGAGGAACAGTCTTTTTAAGAATCTCATGTAGGAATACATCTTAAACGAAGCGTATTAGTGTATCAGATGAGAATAAAAACAATTCTTTTTTGAAAAGGGCCTCAGTCCCCTAACAGCCTCAGGGCCTCAGTTCCCTCTCAGTACAACAGTTTCAACAAAAATTCTCTGCAATCTCAAATAGTCTTGGTCTTAAAAATACCGTATTTTTAGAGCTTTTTTCAAGATATGTTCAGATTATAATTAAGATCGAATAATCAAGACCTAAAGGCCTCTTACGACATATACAAAATGTCTTGAGTTTTTAACGTCAACAGAATTAAAGCTGGAATATAATCAAACCATAAAGTAAAGGCTTTTTATTAGGCCTCTTACCTATTTATAACTCTGTGAAGTTACATACATTCATAAGTTTATTTCTATGTATGTATGTAGAAAATTAAAATATACAATAAAACAATCATCATCATCACATCTTGCGCTTTTATTTTCATTGAAATTTATGCAAAATCAATGCAGTACAATGACTACAACTAAAACAACAACAAAAACTAAACTGATGAAGATGTCATCTTGTTGCAATTGCATATAAAAAAATTCCTAAATATTTGTTCAACGGTCAATTTGTTCATGCTCAATTTCTTACACTTTGTTCAGATTGGCTGTACATTGATTTTGTAGGTATTCTTGATAGGAGATGGTATATAAATCTATTAAAAAGAACATGGACAAACAAATTAGAAATATACAATGGGTAAAGGTTCAAATCGTTACCTATTTAAGTTTGGATTAGATTTCGATTGGAAATATGCAATAGGAAAAGGTTGTTCAAAATCGTTACTAATTAAAGTTTAGATTAGTTTGTGAAACAAATACACTTTTAACCACAAGTTTACTTTGATAAGACACCGAATTCGGTATCGAAAGATAATATATAATTCATAACTATATCAAAAGTTGAAAGTGAGTCCAAATTCTATATATAATTTCAATAATAGTAAAGCAAAGAGTAAAATAAATCGTTTATGACCGTCCATAACAGATCTTGCAGTATATATTATGTGAGTCTGTTATACATAAGCTACATATTTGCATGTCTGCGTTTCGTTTGTTTCGTTTTATAAGATGTACGGTACCTCAGCCCGTTAACGCCCATTACCCATTCATGTCTCCGTTAATAATATGTACATTTATTTCACTTTTTAATTAAGTTGACGGCACGAGGTCTATATAGTCTTGAAGTGGACGTGCCTTTTTTCAATCAGACTATACTGACTGCAGATATAAATAATTGTTTTTATTATTTATACAAGAAAAGTATAATAAAAAAAGATATTACTTACCCCTTCTTTTTAGTTGATGGCCAAAGAAATTTAGAACACATATTTTAAATCTGCAATAAGATATAAAAAATTATAAATTAATATAATTTTTAAGATTCAAGCTAAATATTAAAATTTCAAAATCTTTATTATAATTTACTCTACCATTAGTTTATAAACAAAATTTATTTTATATTATAAAACATTAATAAGTATAAATTTTTTTAAGTATAATTTCAGACAATTTCTTTTTTAAAGTCATAAAACAATTTTTTTCAATTTGTTAATAATGAAGCGCCATCTTTTGCAAATAATAACAAATAGTTTACAAGCTTTTTGCAATTATAAAAAGAAAACTTTAAAAAGCTTTTAAATAAATTAATTAAAACAGTATTGCCAAGTTTCTTTAAATTAAGAATTCCTATAATATATTTTATTATCCTGATTTGTATAAGGCTATGTATGCATGGTTGTCAGATCTTACAATATTGTCAGATATGTCAATGTGCTGATATCGGAAAATGTTAGCAACAGGTAAATTGTCAGTTCGGATGGCCCCGCCGGGAATGCTTCCTTGATAATAGACCCCATCTTGGTGTATTGCAATCGCGGGGTAGATAGGTGCTACCAATACCTCTAGTCTGCCGGAACTATAAATTGGTGTTTACAATTTACTGCCTGGCCTAGTCCTTGCTTAAATTGAAGATGTCTAACCAGAGCATCACATAATCTGATACTACGGGTGGCCAGTTGCCTATAGAACTTGTCCTGGCTGGTCTGTTGGTTGGGGTTCCATCGGGATCCACGTAGTGGCTGTGGTTGAAACCTAAATCGCAGGAAGGGGGTGCTTGGTTAAAAGACTGATACACGGTGAAATATAATTTTCAAGATAAATAAGTCTTGTCTTTAAATATGATCCGTGTTTCGGACTACCAATTACGTCCCCTAGGTGCTGTTGCCGAATCAACGAAGCCTTCTCAGTAGTGTGGTTGAGCGACATATGAGGTTTAACCTTGTCGGGATGAGATTGAGTTTGATCTTCTTCAACGGGACTACTATGGCAAGAGATTAGATAGCTCGAACATTTGAGCAAAGTGCTTGTACATGGACCGGCTTTAGCCATGTACAGAAATTGCCACCTAATTTCTTCATTGAAGATTGAAGGAGCGGTGGTGAGTCATCACGAAGCTCACCTAGTGGTTGAAAAAGACCACCGTGAGGAAGGCCAACACGGCAGGTACTCACGTAAAGCACTTCGACTTAAATGTTAGTTCTGATGATTGTAGGAAAACCTTACAATTTCTCAAAAATGTAAGTTTACACGAGGGACAGGGCGGAAGGGGGACAACAGGGAAGAGCGGACAGAGAACGGGAGCGGAAGAGAAGGGGAACAAACGAACGAACGAAGAACGAACGAACGAACTAACGAACGAACGAAACGAACGAACGAACGAACGAACGAACGAACGAACGAAGAACGAACGAACGAAAGAACGAACGAACGAACGAACGAACGAAAACGAACGAACGAACGAACGAAGAACGAAACGAACGAACGAAACGAAGAACGAACGAACGAACGAACGAACGAACGAACGAACGAACGAACGAACGAACGAACGAACTAACGAACGAACGAACAAACGAACGAACGAACGACGAACTAACGAACTAACGAACGAACGAACAAGAACGAACTAACGAACGAAACGAACGAACGAACGAACGAACGAAACGAACGAACGAAAAACGAACGAACTACGAACTAACTAACGAAAAACGAACTAACGAATAACTAACTAACTAACTAACAACTAACTACGAAAACTAACTAACGAACTAACTAACTAACTAACTAAAAACTAACTAAACTAACTAACTAACGAACTAACTAACTAACTAACTAACTAACTAACTAACTAACTAACTACTAACTAACTAAACTAACAAACTAACTAACTAACAGCTCTAAGAAAAGGTCTAAGCTTTCTTTTGAGCAAAAAACTTCCATTTTGAAAAACAGGAGAAAATGAATCTCCTTTGGACAATTTTTCCTAGGACCAATAGGTGAAAACTTACACTTATTTCAATAAAAACCCTGTATGACCAAAATGTCCAACTTTGACCCCCTCTAAGTTTGGCAGTTCTTGACCGATATAGCTGAAAATTTGTGTCTAACCTACTATACAATAGAACTATTCTTGGTTTCATCCAAATCGGAAGACATAGATTTTACACGAAATTGTATATTGATCGAAGTCCTGTTTTCAGTATTCTGCTGCACATAGAAAATCTGATCAAAATTCCCAAAAGCATAAAAAATCTAACCACATATGAGGAAATCTTAAACATATGTAAATAAATGGCAACGCTCACTATTCTTAAAAAATGGGGAACAGCAACAAGTTTAAATATTTATTTATTTTTTCTTGATTCTTCTATTCTACCTATTCTCCAACTATATTGGCGAGAACGAAAATAACACACAAAACATGTACTGCAATAAATGAGCAAGCAAATAAATAGCCGGCATAAACCAAGGCCACTTTACCCCCAAACAAATGACGACGACAGACTGGTGGACTTGACGACTTCTAGGCTTGTCTACATAGATTTTAGTTAGCTAGTGACCGTAGAGAGGGAAACACATAGGAAACCAACTAGTAAAAAAAGCAATACCATAGAAATATATAAAAGTTTCCAATAATTATAATTATCTAATATAAAAACATATGTTTAATTTAGTATAAGTTTAAAACAAACAAATTGATAGATAAACTTAATATAATTTTGTAATAATGAGTGTTTTATACGGATTCTCGAATAAAGCTTTGGCTTTAACTAAAAGTTGTTCCGCTTTAAATACAAATCTTGGGCTGACGGCCCTAAGAAGTTTCTCCGCAACACCATCATTATCCGAAAAACATGAGTAAGTATTTAAAGTGATTTTTTTTTGCTTTCTGTTTTTTCTTCTTTTCTTCTTATCGGTGCTTCATTTGTTGTTACTTTTTCGATTTATTCTCTGTTTTTTATACATTAACATTTTAAACACACAAATGTTTAAAATGTTTTTTTTTTTCGTTCAGCAATATAGTAAAAACAATAATTAGTGGAAGAAGTAATAAATTTTTTGCCTTTTTACTTTATTTGAAATCTTTGTTGGTTTTAAAATTTTGCGTGTGTTATAAAAATCTCACACGCAAATTTTATAAATTGTCTCCTCTTGCGTACATATGCCCTAAAAAATATACGCAATTTTTAAGACGTAAAATATTAGAAAATATTTTTTAAAAAATTATCAATTCGGTTATAATGAAATCGTGTCGTAATAAATTACATAGAATAATGGGCTTTACAGATTTCTCTTTAAATTGTTTAGATTATAAGTTTGAAAATTATTATTTTTAGTTCTAGTTCAGTCCTAGTTCAGTTCTAGTTCAGTTCTAGTTCTAGTTCAGTTCTAGTTCAGTTCTAGTTCAGTTCTAGTTCAGTTCTAGTTCAGTTCTAGTTCAGTTCTAGTTCAGTTCTAGTTCAGTTCTAGTTCAGTTCTAGTTCAGTTCTAGTTCAGTTCTAGTTCAGTTCTAGTTCAGTTCTAGTTCAGTTCTAGTTCAGTTCTAGTTCAGTTCTAGTTCAGTCTAGTTCAGTTCTAGTTCAGTTCTAGTCAGTTCTAGTTCAGTTCTAGTTCAGTTCTAGTTCAGTTCTAGTTCAGTTCTAGTCGTTCTAGTTCAGTTCTAGTTCAGTTCTAGTTCAGTACTAGTTCAGTTCAGTTCTAGTTCTAGTTCAGTTCTAGTTCAGTTCTAGTTCAGTTTCTAGTTCAGTTCTAGTTCAGTTCTAGTTCAGTTCTAGTTCAGTTCTAGTTCAGTTCTAGTTCAGTTCTAGTTCTGTTCTAGTTCTGTTCTAGTTCTATTCCAGTTCTGTTCTAGTTCATTTCTAGTTCAGTTCTAGTTCTGTTCTAGTTCTGTTCTAGTTCAGTTTCTAGTTCAGTTCTAGTTCAGTTCTAGTTCAGTTCTAGTTCAGTTCTAGTTTCAGTTCTAGTTCAGTTTCTACTTCAGTTCTACCTTCAGTTCTAGTTCAGTTCTAGTTCAGTTCTAGTTCAGTTCTAGTTCAGTTCTAGTTCAGTTCTAGTTCAGTTCTAGGTTCAGTTCTAGTTCAGTTCTAGTTCAGTTCTAGTTCAGTTCTAGTTCAGTTCTAGTTCAGTTCTAGTTCAGTTCTAGTTCAGTTCTAGTTCAGTTCTAGTTCAGTTCTAGTTCAGTTCTAGTTCAGTTCTAGTTCTGTTCTAGTTCTGTTCTAGTTCTGTTCTAGTTCTGTTCTAGTTCAGTTCTAGTTCAGTTCTAGTTCAGTTCTAGTTCAGTTCTAGTTCAGTTCTAGTTCTGTTCTTGTTCTGTTCTAGTTCTATTCTAGTTCTATTCTAGTTCTGTTCTAGTTCTGTTCTAGTTCAGTTCTAGTTCAGTTCTAGTTCAGTTCTAGTTCTGTTCTAGTTCAGTTCTAGTTCAGTTCTAGTTCAGTTCTAGTTCAGTTCTAGTTCAGTTCTACTTCAGTTCTACTTCAGTTCTACTTCAGTTCTAGTTCAGTTCTAGTTCGTTCTGGTTCAGTTCTAGTTCAGTTATAGTTCAGTTCTAGTTCAGTTCTAGTTCAGTTCTAGTTCAGTTCTAGTTCAGTTCTAGTTCAGTTCTAGTTCAGTTCTAGTTCAGTTCTAGTTCAGTTCTAGTTCAGTTCTAGTTCAGTTCTAGTTCAGTTCTAGTTCAGTTCTAGTTCAGTTCTAGTTCAGTTCTAGTTCAGTTCTAGTTCAGTTCTAGTTCAGTTCTAGTTCAGTTCTAGTTCAGTTCTAGTTCAGTTCTAGTTCAGTTCTAGTTCAGTTCTAGTTCAGTTCTAGTTCAGTTCTAGTTCAGTTCTAGTTCAGTTCTAGTTCAGTTCTAGTTCAGTTCTAGTTCAGTTCTAGTTCAGTTCTAGTTCAGTTCTAGTTCAGTTCTAGTTCAGTTCTAGTTCAGTTCTAGTTCAGTTCTAGTTCAGTTCTAGTTCAGTTCTAGTTCAGTTCTAGTTCAGTTCTAGTTCAGTTCTAGTTCAGTTCTAGTTCAGTTCTAGTTCAGTTCTAGTTCAGTTCTAGTTCAGTTCTAGTTCAGTTCTAGTTCAGTTCTAGTTCAGTTCTAGTTCAGTTCTAGTTTAGTTCTAGTTCAGTTCTAGTTCAGATCTAGTTCAGTTCTAGTCTAGCACTTGATCATTAGATATGAAATCGATACTTTATAAAGAGAAATTTTTCTTTTTACCAGAAATTAAAATTTTAAGAAAATTGTCGTTTAATTTTCATCAGAAAATCTAATTTTAACTTTTTAAAAACCCACTTTTCATCAGAAAATTAACTTTTTTAGTAGAAAATCTAATTTTCATGTGAAAATGTACATTTTACGAAAAAATTTCTTTCCTCTAAAAATATTTCGGTAAAATGTCTGACAACTATATATAAATCTATGAAAATTTATAAATATTAAAGATTTGAAGTAAAAAATGTGATAACGTGGAATATTTCAACAAAATATAAATATCATAAATGGGTAATATGTATTAAAGAAATCTTTTAAAACGAATTCAAAACTCCTCAAAAAATATTGTTCTTTAGCAACCTTTCTAATTTTTAAATTTACATGTACTTTTTAGTGATACTGGAATATAGTAATCATGTTATAATTATAAATATAATATTATATAACTCAATATCAATTATGATTTAATTCATTAAAAAATGCAACAGTTATTAACCTAAAAATACATGAATGAAAATTAAACAAATACAAAAGTTTCTAATCAAGCATACTTTTCTATTTCTAAATAAAACATGATAAGAAAGCAATAGAAACCAAATATCTAATCAATATTATAAACGTGTTGCAAAAATTAGGTGTTATTTAGGGAATTATATAAAGGAAGTTAAAAATCAGAAGTGTGTAATTAATAAAACAAAATGATGACACTATTTGTAAGACATAAAATAATGATAACTTTCCTTAAACACATGCCGTAGTATATTTGAAAATAATTAATTTTTAATCTTAACAACTTAAGTTTTTATATTTAAAATTAATTAAGATATTTATCAATATCAAAAATCGTTTGTATTATCTAATTTTGTAGTAAGAAAATTCAGCCTGTTATTAAGTAACCCACTTATTCACAGCATTTTTTTACCAATTTTTTTGCTGAATCATTAATCAGCTTCTTTTGCACTTAATTAATGTTGTTAATTAATTTGGTTTTTTTTTTATGGAAAAATTGTTTAAAGAAAAAATTAATTAAATTCAAAAGAAAATTATTTATAGAAAATTAATTCATACTTTCAAGTACCTAGTACTTGTTTAAATAGAAATTTTAGAATATTAAAAGTAATGAATAACAAATATAATAATAATAACATGCCAAATTCTGATTAAGTATTTATCATTTGATGAGACAAACTAAATACCAAAACATTGCGTTTTTTTTTCTATGAACAATAGAAAACACAAACATACTAATTAATTAAGATCTTTCTATGCTCGTGTTTGCTGAGAAACCCCTCCAGAGAATTAAAAGAAAAAACAAAAAAGAAATAATCGTACTAGTCGCTACCAACTTCATATCTATTAACATACTAACACCTCTACACTTTGGACTAGCGAGGTCAAACTAGAAATTCTTTTATGTCAAAAATACCTTTTCCTCCCATTAACTACCAAAACTTCAAAGTTCAGTTCTAGTTCAGTTGTTGTTCAGTTCTAGTTCAGTTGTAGTTTAGTTCTAGTTCAGTTCTAGTTTAGTTCTAGTTCAGTTGTTGTTCAGTTCTAGTTCAGTTCTAGTTCAGTTCTAGTTCAGTTCTAGTTCAGTTCTAGTTCAGTTCTAGTTCAGTTCTAGTTCAGTTCTAGTTCAGTTCTAGTTCAGTTCTAGTTCAGTTCTGGTTCAGTTCTAGTTCAGTTCTAGTTCAATTCTAGTTGAGTTCTAGTTGAGTTCTAGTTTCAGTTCTAGTTCAGTTCTAGTTCAGTTCTAGTTCAGTTCTAGTTCAGTTCTAGTACAGTTTTAGTTCAGTTCTAGTTCAGTTCTAGTTCAGTTCTAGTTCAGTTCTAGTTCAGTTCTAGTCAGTTCTAGTTCAGTCTAGTTCAGTTCTAGTTCAGTTCTAGTTCAGTTCTAGTTCAGTTCTAGTTCAGTTTAGTTCTAGTTCAGTTCTAGTTCAGTTCTAGTTCAGTTCTAGTTCAGTTCTAGTTCAGTTCTAGTTCAGTTCTAGTTCAGTTCTAGTTCAGTTCTAGTTCAGTTCTAGTTCAGTTCTAGTTCAGTTCTAGTTCAGTTCTAGTTCAGTTCTAGTTCAGTTCTAGTTCAGTTCTAGTTCAGTTCTAGTTCAGTTCTAGTTCAGTTCTAGTTCAGTTCTAGTTCAGTTCTAGTTCAGTTCTAGTTCAGTTCTAGTTCAGTTCTAGTTCAGTTCTAGTTCAGTTCTAGTTCAGTTCTAGTTCAGTTCTAGTTCAGTTCTAGTTCAGTTCTAGTTCAGTTCTAGTTCAGTTCTAGTTCAGTTCTAGTTCAGTTCTAGTTCAGTTCTAGTTCAGTTTAGTTCAGTACTAGTTCAGTTCTAGTTCAGTTCTAGTTCAGTTCTAGTTCAGTTCTAGTTCTAGTTCAGTTCAGTTCTAGTTCAGTTCTAGTTCAGTTCTAGTTCAGTTCTAGTTCAGTTCTAGTTCAGTTCTAGTTCAGTTCTAGTTCAGTTCTAGTTCAGTTCTAGTTCAGTTCTAGTTCAGTTCTAGTTCAGTTCTAGTTCAGTTCTAGTTCAGTTCTAGTTCAGTTCTAGTTCAGTTCTAGTTCATTTCTAGTTCAGTTCTAGTTCAGTTCTAGTTCAGTTTTAGTTCAGTTCTAGTTCAGTTCTAGTTCAGCTCTAGTTCAGTTCTAGTTCAGTTCTAGTTCAGTTCTAGTTCAGTTCTAGTTCAGTTCTAGTTCAGTTCTAGTTCAGTTCTAGTTCAGTTCTAGTTCAGTTCTAGTTCAGTTCTAGTTCAGTTCTAGTTCAGTTCTAGTTCAGTTCTAGTTCAGTTCTAGTTCAGTTCTAGTTCAGTTCTAGTTCAGTTTTAGTTCAGTTCTAGTTCAGTTCTAGTTCAGTTCTAGTTCAGTTCTAGTTCAGTTCTAGTTCAGATCTAGTTCAGTTCTAGTTCAGTTCTAGTTCAGTTCTAGTTCAGTTCTAGTTCAGTTCTAGTTCAGTTCTAGTTCAGTTCTAGTTCAGTTCTAGTCCAGTTCTAGTCCAGTTCTAGTTCAGTTCTAGTTCAGTTCTAGTTCAGTTCTAGTTCAGTTCTAGTTCAGTTCTAGTTCAGTTCTAGTTCAGTTCTAGTTCAGTTCTAGTTCAGTTCTAGTTCAGTTCTAGTTCAGTTCTAGTTCAGTTCTAGTTCAGTTCTAGTTCAGTTCTAGTTCAGTTCTAGTTCAGTTCTAGTTCAGTTCTAGTTCAGTTCTAGTTCAGTTCTAGTTCAGTTCTAGTTCAGTTCTAGTTCAGTTCTAGTTCAGTTCTAGTTCAGTTCTAGTTCAGTTCTAGTTCAGTTCTAGTTCAGTTCTAGTTCAGTTCTAGTTCAGTTCTAGTTCAGTTCTAGTTCAGTTCTAGTTCAGTTCTAGTTCAGTTCTAGTTCAGTTCTAGTTCAGTTCTAGGTCAGTCTAGTTCAGTTCTAGTTTCAGTTCTAGTTCAGTTCTAGTTCAGTTCTAGTCAGTTCTAGTTCAGTTTCTAGTTCAGTTCTAGTTCAGTTCTAGTAGTCAGTTCTAGTTCAGTTCTAGTTCAGTTCTAGGTTCCAGTTCAGTTCTAGTTCAGTTCTAGTTTCAGTTCTAGTTAAGTTTCTAGTTCAGTTCTAGTTCAGTTCTAGTTCAGTTCTAGATTCAGTTCTAGTTCGTCTAGTTCAGTTCTAGTTCTAGTTCAGTTCTAGTTCTAGTCAGTTTCTAGTCAGTTCTAGTTCAGTTCTAGTTTCAGGTTAGTTCAGTTCTAGTCCAGTTTTAGTTCAGTTCTATTTAGACATATAAAACGTAATATCTTTTCGAACTAACTTCGCACTAGTACGGGTATGTATTTGATTTATAGTTTATTATGTTTTTTATTAGTCACACCATACACCTACACACACGTGTCGTTATAATTTTTATATATGTATATTTTTTTTTTTGTTTGCTTTTTTATTATTATTATTTTGGTGTTATTTTTTTTAATAGAACGAACATCTATCTATTATAGAGGTGTTTAAGTATGAATGACGAAACTTTCTTGACGACATAGATTGGGAACTAAACATAAAGTTAATCTTATTGTAATTGTTGTTTCAAAACCCGAATTTGTATTTTATTGTTAATATTACACTCCCATCGATGCATATTAATTGATCGCTATGATGAGAAAATAGAATAGAATGAATTTCTAAAAAGAGCAACAACAGCAACATTGTAAACAATTTGTATTCCAATTGCATCACTACTCAGTAGTGTTTTTTATTGCCAGATACTCGCGATATTTGAATAGTTTTTTTTTTTGATTCAGTATTAATATGAAATATGACGAAATTTGCTGATTGTTTAAAATTTATTAAAATTGACTTGAGTTCTAGTATTTTAAACAAAACAAAAATGTTCTCATAATTTAAATGACTGGTCAGAAAGATTGCGGAAATCTGTAATTATAATTAGATATATTTAAATCACATTTTTACGTTTTACATTAAAAATGCTTATGATTCGCATCTGATCCTGTCAGAGATATTTAATTAAAGAAGATTTCATCTAAATTAGAAAAATTCATTGAATTTTTTCATATGCTTCCCTAATTGGAGAATTAGACGAATTTTGATACCGCCGGAAACTTAAAACCGATTTTATAAAAACTATTCCAGATGAGAAATCTGATATCTTTCTTTTCTAATTAAGGATTAAAATAATGGTTTATAAAAGTGATCGTATTCTCTAGATATTACCATGATCGTTATATAACAAACCACACAAATTATATTTTATAACATAATTCAGTTCAAATTACTTAACGTAGGGTATTTTTTATGTTATTAGAAAATTGTGCGCGTTTTTTTGGTGTTTTTTCATTAAAAACTATTTCGCATTAACTTTTTGTTCAGTTCAGCGAAATAATTTAAACAATTTCTGTTTTGTGTGTCAATATTATTTTTTAATATTTTCAAAGATTTTGACCTTGGTCTATGAAAGGACATAAATAAACTTTCGGAAGCTATAAACATATCAAATAATCGAGAAAATGATTTGTATAAATTACGATTGTTTATATGATTTGATAAAAATATGTTTATGAAAAAAAGGCAACAATAAAATAAGTTCAAAGTTCAACAGAAAGTATTATGAATTTTCGACGTAGAATTCTGATTTGAAAATAAAATAATATTTTTCGGAATCCCTAAGTTTTTAAAATTGTTTTAATAGATTTTAAAAATTTTCGAAATTATGTTTGAATTTTCGAATATAAATGAAATGCTTTTATTCTCTTCCTCTGGATTTTTACAAATGGACAAATGGGCGGGGGTTTTTTTTAGAACTAAACATAAACATTAAGACACGAATACTTAGTTAGTTAGTTAGGTAGTTAGTTAGTAGTTATTAGTTAGTTAGTTATTAGTTAGTTAGTTAGTTAGTTAGTTAGTTAGTTAGTTAGTTAGTTAGTTAGTTAGTTAGTAGTAGTAATTAGTTAGTTAGTATTTAGTTAGTTAGTTAGTTAGTTAGTTAGTAGTTAGTTAGTTAGTAGATAGTTAGTTAGTTAGATAGTTAGTTAGTTAGTTAGTTAGTAGTTAGTTAGTTAGTTAGTTAGTTAGTTAGTTAGTTAGTTAGTTTAGTTAGTTAGTTAGTTAGTTAGTTAGTTAGTTAGTTAGTTAGTTAGTTAGTTAGTTAGTTAGTAGTTAGTTAGTTAGTTAGTTAGTTAGTTAGTAGTTAGTAGTTAGTTAGTTAGTTAGTTAGTTAGTTAGTTAGTTAGTTAGTTAGTTAGTTAGTTAGTTAGTTAGTTAGTTAGTTAGTTAGTTAGTTAGTTAGTTAGTTAGTTAGTTAGTTAGTTAGTAGTTAGTTAGTTAGTTAGTAGTTAGTTAGTTAGTTAGTAGTTAGTTAGTTAGTTAGTTAGTTAGTTAGTTAGTTAGTTAGTTAGTTAGTTAGTTAGTAGTTAGTTAGTTAGTTAGTTAGTTAGTTAGTTAGTAGTTAGTTTAGTTAGTTAGTTAGTTAGTTAGTTAGTTAGTTAGGTAGTTAGTAGTTAGTTAGTTAGTTAGTTAGTAGTTAGTTAGTTAGTTAGTTAGTTAGTTAGTAGTTAGTTAGTAGTAGTTAGTTAGTTAGTTAGTTAGTTAGTTAGTTAGTTAGTTAGTTAGTTAGTAGTTAGTTAGTTAGTTAGTTAGTTAGTTAGTTAGTTAGTTAGTTAGTTAGTTAGTTAGTTAGTTAGTTAGTTAGTTAGTTAGTTAGTTAAGTTAGTTAGGTAGTTAATTAGTTAGGTAGTTAGCTAGTTAGTTAGTTAGTTAGTTAGTTAGTTAGTTAGTTAGTTAGGTAGTTAGTTAGTTAGTTAGTTAGTTAGTTAGTTAGTTAGTTAGTTAGTTAGTTAGTTAGTTAGTTAGTTAGTAGTTAGTTAGTTAGTTAGTTAGTTAGTTAGTGTTAGTTAGTTAGTTAGTTAGTTAGGTAGTTAGGTAGTTAGTAGTTAGTTAGTTAGTTAGTTAGTAGTTAGTTAGTTAGTAGTTAGTTAGTTAGTTAGTTAGTTAGTTAGTTAGTTAGTTAGTTAGTAGTTAGTTAGTTAGTTAGTTAGTTAGTTAGTTAGTTAGTAGTTAGTTAGTAGTTAGTTAGTTAGTTAGTTAGTTAGTAGTTAGTTAGTTAGTAGTTAGTTAGTTAGTTAATTAGTTAGGTAGTTAGTAGGTAGCTAGTAGTTAGTTAGTTAGTAGTTAGTAGTTAGTTAGTTAGTTAGTTAGGTAGTTAGTTAGTTAGTTAGTTAGTTAGTTAGTTAGCTAGTTAGTTAGTTAGTTAGTTAGTTAGTTAGTTAGTTAGTTAGTTAGTTAGTAGTTAGTTAGGTAGTTAGTTAGTTAGTTAGTTAGTTAGTTAGTAGTTAGTTAGTTAGTTAGTTAGTTAGTTAGTTAGTTAGTAGTTAGTTAGTTAGTTAGTAGTAGTTAGTTAGTTAGTTAGTTAGTTAGTTAGTTAGTAGTTAGTTAGTAGTTAGTAGTTAGTTAGTTAGTTAGTTAGTAGTTAGTTAGTTAGTAAGTTAGTTAGTTAGTTAGTTAGTAGTAGTTAGTTAGTTAGTTAGTTAGTTAGTTAGTTAGTTAGTTAGTTAGTTAGTTAGTTAGTAGTTAGTAGTTAGTTAGTTAGTTAGTAGTTAGTTAGTTTAGTTAGTTAGTTAGTTAGTTAGTAGTTAGTTAGTTAGTAGTTAGTTAGTAGTTAGTTAGTTAGTTAGTTAGTAGTTAGTTAGTTAGTTAGTTAGTTAGTAGTTAGTTAGTTAGTTAGTTAGTTAGTTAGTTAGTTAGTTAGTTAGTTAGTTAGTTAGTTAGTTAGTTAGTTAGTTAGTTAGTTAGTTAGTTAGTTAGTTAGTTAGTAGTTAGTTAGTTAGTTAGTTAGTTAGTTAGTTAGTTAGTTAGTTAGTTAGTTAGTTAGTAGTTAGTTAGTTAGTTAGTTAGTTAGTTAGTTAGTTAGTTAGTTAGTTAGTTAGTTAGTTAGTTAGTTAGTTAGTTGGTTACAGACTAGAACACTAACCTATCGCAGGGCACCCGAATACATGATGTGAATGGGAACTTAGAAAAGTATATTTTGATCTCTAGTTTTAAACTTTGTTGGCCTGTGTAATTCAAATTATAAGTTTAAACAACATGACATAGAATTCATTATTCACAATATGTACAAAACATTAGTATTAAGTAAATAATAAACTAAACAAATTCCAAATCCCTCTTGTTACTACGAAGTTTCTATTTTCTAATCCTAATATTCCCTTTGGATTTAGTTAGACAATAACCAGGCTAGCCAAAATAGTTACTGTCTGATAATATATAATAAAATTAAACCTACTTACTGCCTCACCCTTGTAATACTTTTAGATCACATGCAAATAGTTACAAATTGTTCCCCAGTGTAATTATTTAATGTTATTTTATAGAACTAGTCATGCTATTAACACGTCTGTCTAGAAATTTATTTAAAAACTTATAATTAAAATTATTAATAAATTAAACAAATTATTGAGTGTGTCTGCTACTTAGTTACACAATGTTTTTTTTTATAAAAATAATGTCGCAAAATGATAAGTTTTTAATGTAAATAGATTTTTCGTTCGAAATGTAAATATTAAAACGTATTACAATTGATCGAGTAGCAATCAGCTGGGGTTATAGAACTTAAGATTTGTTGTGCTTTTAAAAGTAATTAATAGAGTAAATAATAATTGTTCCAATTTAATAAATAGACCTACCTACTACAGTATTTTGGAACCGATCGTTGGAAAACTAATAGTTCTGGTTAAATTTAAAAGATCACATGTATTTTAGGGTATCGACCGATTTTTGACTTATTTCCATAGTCCTAAGATTTAAGAAAACGAAATAAAGTGAAATCTTATTTTGACCTTTCGCACAGAATACTTATTGTCAGGGCTCTCTTACTCTTATCTGCAATCAGTTCACCTATCAATGATTTAGTTCGAAATGTTTACCATCAGAATTGGAATCGTTATTCGTTCTAGAAAACAGTTCTGAAAGTGCGAAAGTATTGCGTTTGGAACTGATTGTGTCAAAGTGTCAGATATTCGATATTCATTCTACAAAACTGTTCGGAATGCAGTTCTTTTATTCATTATTTTGTTCCGAATTTTCAACTTCAGTACTTATATCAATGACTTGGTATCGCATTTTATATTAATTGTGTTGAAGTGTTATAGAGTCGGTAAAAGATCTACAAACCGGTTCCTTAAATAGTTCCTTTTCACCTTCGGAAGTATGTAGTTCCGAAACCAGTACTTTTATCAGTGACTTTATTTGAAGTTGTCACTCCCGAAATAGATTCAGTTGAAGGCTTGTAGTGTGGACATTCATCTCATAGAAGAGTTCTGGAACCAGTTCTTTTAACTATGATTCTGTTTGAAATTGTCTCTATCGAAACTGGTTCTGTTAAAATGCTATAGAGTAGAAAAGTTCTGGATTCTGTTATTTTATCAATCGGAACTATAGTTCTAAAAAATATTTCGATATTATCAGATTTGTAACTAGTTCGGTTGACTATTTATAGTCATCACTCGTCCAATAGATAAGTTCATGAACTAGTTCTTTTATCAAAGAAATGTTAATATTCGGTACTAGTTTTGTGAAAGCGTTATATAGTAGATATTCATTTCATATTAAAGTTATGGAACCATATATATTTTTATCATTGATTGTGTTAGAAAATTAAAACTTTGCAGTGAAATAATGATTTTATTCGAAATGTTCACTTTAGGACTGGTTCTATTGAAGCGTTATTTAGTCGTAATACGACCTACAGAACAGATCTGGAACCACTTCAGATACAAATGATTTTGTTTGAAATTTTTGTCTTTGAAATGGATTCGGCATTAATTTTATAGAACAGTTTACGAACCAGTTCCTTCAACGCAGGTAGAAGAAGTTTAAGATGGTAAAGTGCTAGAACTTGAACCTTTCCCTACCGCCTTCTATGTAGCGAATATAGTCTATTCCTATGACATAATAATATTTTAATGCCTTTCATACTAGACTTAATAACATGAATTTTTCTCTTTTTACAGATGTAAAGTTCTTATCGTCGGTGGTGGTGCCGGTGGTTGTGCCTTGGCTGCCAAACTTTCCTCCAAATTGGGTAAAGGCAAAGTTATTGTTGTAGATCCCGCCGATGTAAGTTTTAAACTATATAAAGCCCTCTAGCAAAAATTTAATTAATATCTCTTTCTTTGATTTTAGAAACACTACTATCAACCTATGTTTACCTTGATAGGAGGTGGCATGAAACGTTTAGAACAATCTTACAAAATGATGGCTGATGTTTTGCCTAAAAAGATTAAATGGATCAAGGAGAGGGCTGTTCATTACGACCCCAATAACAATACAGTTTCAACATCGGGTGGTAATGATATTAAATACGATATGCTTTTGATTGCTACCGGTTTGGAATTGAATTATCACAAGGTATGGAAGTACCTTATCTTAAAAAAAACTTAACCTATTTGAGAATCAGAAGATAATTTAATTAAATTTTTTCTCCAGATTCCCGGTTTAGAAGAAGGTCTCTCCATTCCTCATGGCAAAGTTTGCTCGATCTATTCACCCAAATATGTTGATCGTACTTTTGAGGCTTTGCGTAATATTGAAAAAGGCAATGCCATCTTTACCTTCCCCAGTTCCCCTGTAAAATGTCCAGGAGCTCCACAAAAGATTGTTTATATAGCTGAACATTATTTAAGAAAGGTATTTTGCAAAAATATCCCCCTAATTCTAAGAAACATTTTTCAACATTCTCTCTCTCTCTCTCTCTTTAGACCAACAAACGTAATAATGTCAATGTTATCTATAATACCTCATTGCCCGTGATATTGGTGTTAAACATTATGCCGATGCTTTATGGCCCATTGTCAAGAAGCGTAATATTCAAGTTAATACCAGACGTAACTTGATCGAAGTTAAAGCCGATAAAGATGTAGCTGTATTCCAAAATCTCGATAAACCCGAAGAGATCTTTGAAGAACAAGTGGGTATTATAATATTGGGATAAAAATGGGCTTATTAATTAAAGTACTGAATTTTCTTTTTAGTATTCTTTGCTGCATGTGGTTCCACCCATGGGTACCCCCGTCGAATTAGCCAAATGCCGTGATTTAGTCAATGAAGCCGGTTTTGTGGAGGTAGATCAATCAACTATGCAACATATTAGATATAACAATGTCTTTGCCATTGGTGATTGCTCAGCTTCTCCCAATTCCAAAACAGCTGCTGCTGCTGGTATATTTACTTTTCTGTTCTTATTTTAAACCTATATTAAACCCTCTCTCTCTCTCTACAGCTGCCCAATCCCCTGTTGTCTATCGCAATATGTTGGCTGTCATGAATGGCAAACCCTTTAAGGATGCCTATGATGGTTATGCCTCTTGTCCTTTGGTTACCGGTTATCATACCTGTATTTTGGCCGAATTCGATTATAATTTACAACCCTTGGAAACTTTCCCTGTTGCCCAGAATAAGGAACGTTATTCCATGTTTATTATGAAGAAAGATTTCATGCCTCCCTTGTACTGGTACATGATGTTGAAGGGTTATTGGAATGGACCCGCTTTGATGCGTAATGCCATGTCTATATTTAAGTTTGGCAAATAAATAATAAGGACTTAAACCCCCAAAGTAAAGTAGATATGAAAGAGTATTCAAAAAGAAAAGAGTCGTGCAATATGCAAGGTTTGTGTTATAAAAGCAAAAACAAATTAAGTTAATAGATCATTATAGTTAATAGATTTTTGTATTTTTTTCCAACGACTAATTAAGTTAATAAAAAAATAATGTTTCATTAGAATTATAAAAATAAAAGTGAATTTTTTAATTATTTTTTTTAATTAATTCATATTTAAGACAACTCTATATGTTGTTTGTAACTATCAGCTTAGGAACTGCAGTCAACAATCGTTCTATAAAACAGTTCTGGAATCAGTTGATTCATCAATGATAATGTTCGAATTTGTCTACACTGGTTGTGGTTCTATGGAATCGTAAAAGATTCCAAATTCGTTCGGGATCATTTCTTTTATCAATGATGTTGGTCGCATTTATCTCCTTCGGAACTGATTTTGTGGTATCGTAATAGAGTCCAAAATCGTTCTACAACAACGGTTCTGTTCGAAATTGTTATTATTAAAACTGGTTTTATGGAAGCGTTATAATGTAGACATTCGTTAACAACAGAATTTCTAGAATCAGACCTTTTGTTATTGATCGTAATTCATGGCTTTGGACTGTTTCTTTATGTAAGATTTTTGTTTGGAATTATCAACTTCGGAAATGGTTTAATGGAAAATTTGTATATATGGCACTCGTTCTACAAAAGATATCAATGATTTTCATTAGAAATTATGATATTCTGAACTAAAGTCAACATTCGTTTCATAGAACTTTTTCAGAACTTGTTCTTTTATCAATGATTTTGTTTCAAATTGTCAACTTCAGAAATGGTTTTGTGGAAGCATTAATGAGACGATATTCATACTAAAAAGAAGTTTTGAAACCAGTTATTTTATCAGTGAAATTATAAGCTTCGGAACTAATGTCGTCATTTGATCCACAGATCTTTTTTGTTCGCAATTTCCTACTTCACAACTCGATCTAGAGAAACGTTATAATGTAAACATACATTTTGTAGAACTGTTTAAAAATATATCCAAGGATTTGGTTGAAATTCGAGAATTGTCACCTTCGGTAGTCCCGAAAATTACTTCGTTATTGAGTCAACGCATGATCGATAAATAAGTCCGGAACTATTTAATAAAATTTCGATCAAATTTGTCACTTTTGAAACTTATTCCATGAATGCGTTGCACAGTATCTATAACTAGGTCCTATAAAACTGTTTTATAACTAGTTCCATAATTAGCGTTATGGACTGGAACTAGTTCTATGGAACTATTATATATTCGTTTTGAAATTCGAAATAATATTCTCTAAAGATGGATTTTTGATAATTGTTTTTATCCAATGATTGTTTGCGAAATTTTCAACTCCAAAATAAATTCGTGAAAGAGTAATAAAGTCGATTTTTAATCAATAATTTCTGTTCAAAATTGTCACCTTTGGAATTGGTTGTGTGAATATATTATAAAGACTAACAGTTCTATAACTGGTTCTTTTATCAAAGCTTTCTGTTTGAAATTATCAACTTTAGAACCGCAATAAAAATGCGATTCAGTAAACGCTTCTAGAATCAATTTTTTCATCGAACATTTCTGTCATAATCGAATATTATGTTGAAATAGAAAGATTTTTTTGTCAATTCTGCTTAAACTATATTAAAATTTTTAATTATTTTCATATATTGAAAATGACAAAATACATTGTTATTAACTAATGACAATCATGTAATTTTCTATTAATGTTTATAAATTTATGTCTGAAAAAAATTAAATAATATCCAAACAAAAAATTTGCAATGTTTACACATGTCTAAACATTTCTGAATATTTGAATATAAATAAACACTGTTTATTAGCACAAGTAAATATTTATTTAATAAACATGTTTGTTTAGTAAATTCTTATAATTTTATAGAATTTATGTAAAAAATATTTGAAACAAAATTTTGCCTCAAAAGATTTTCTTTTTAATATTACTTAAACAATTTTTTTAAGTTCAAATAAAATTTTGCCTAATGTATTTTTTTATTTAAATTAGCAAAACTGTATCAATTTAAAAATAAATTAAAATTTGATTTGATCGAAACTATTTTTGAATTAAACTATTTTTTTATTAAAATTTCAAAATTTTCAATAAAAAACTAAATTTTTACTAAAAATTAAAAATAGACTGTAGACTAGACTAAAGACTAGACTATAGACTAGAATATGGACTAGACTATAGACTAGACTATAAACGAGACTATAGACTAGAATATAGACTGGACTATAGACTAGACTATAGACTAGACTATAGACAAGACTATAGACTAGACTATAGACTAGACTATAGACTAGACTATAGACTAGACTATAGACTAGACTATAGACTAGACTATAGACTAGACTATAGACTAGACTATAGACTAGACTATAGACTAGACTATAGACTAGACTATAGACTAGACTATAGACTAGACTATAGACTAGACTATAGACTAGACTATAGACTAGACTATAGACTAGACTATAGACTAGACTATAGACTAGACTATAGACTAGACTAGACTAGACTATAGACTAGACTATAGACTAGACTATAGACTAGACTATAGACTAGACTATAGACTAGACTATAGACTAGACTATAGACTAGACTATAGACTAGACTATAGACTAGACTATAGACTAGACTATAGACTAGACTATAGACTAGACTATAGACTAGACTATAGACTAGACTATAGACTAGACTATAGACTAGACTATAGACTAGACTATAGACTAGACTATAGACTAGACTATAGACTAGACTATAGACTAGACTATAGACTAGACTATAGACTAGACTATAGACTAGACTATAGACTAGACTATAGACTAGACTATAGACTAGACTATAGACTAGACTATAGACTAGACTATAGACTAGACTATAGACTAGACTATAGACTAGACTAGACTACTAGACTATACTAGACTATAGACTAGACTATAGACTAGACTATATACTAGACTATAGACTAGACTATAGACTAGACTATAGACTAGACTAAGACTAGACTATAGACTAGACTATAGACTAGACTATAGACTAGACTATAGACTAGACTATAGACTAGACTATAGACTAGACTATAGACTAGACTATAGACTAGACTAGACTACAGACTAGACTATAGACTAGACTAGACTATAGACTAGACTATAGACTAGACTAGACTACAGACTAGACAAGACTATAGACTAGACTATAGACTAGACTATAGACTAGACTATAGACTAGACTATAGACTAGACTATAGACTAGACTATAGACTAGACTCTAGACTAGACTATAGACTAGACTATATACTAGACTATATACTAGACTATAGACTAGACTATGGACTAGACTATAGACTAGACTATAGACTAGACTATAGACTAGACTATAGACTAGACTATAGACTAGACTATAGACTAGACTATAGACTAGACTATAGACTAGACTATAGACTAGACTATAGACTAGACTATAGACTAGACTAGACTACAGACTATACTATAGACTAGACTAGACTATAGACTAGACTAGACTACAGACTAGACTAGACTAGACTAGACTATAGACTAGACTATAGACTAGACTATAGACTAGACTATAGACTAGACTATAGACTAGACTATAGACTAGACTATAGACTAGACTATAGACTAGACTATAGACTAGACTATAGACTAGACTATAGACTAGACTATAGACTAGACTATAGACTAGACTATAGACTAGACTATAGACTAGCCTATAGACTAGACTATAGACTAGACTATAGACTAGACTATAGACTAGACTATATAGACTATAGACTAGACTATAGACTAGACTATAGACTAGCCTATAGACTAGACTATAGACTAGACTATAGACTAGACCATAGACTAAACTATAGACTAGACTATAGACTAGACTATAGACTAAACTATAGACTAAACTATAGACTAGACTATAGACTAGACTATAGACTGGACTATAGACTAGACTATAGAATAGTCTATAGACTAGACTATAGACTAGACTACAGACTACACTATAGACTAGACTAT
Source organism: Lucilia sericata (assembly GCF_015586225.1). NCBI lineage: Eukaryota > Metazoa > Arthropoda > Insecta > Diptera > Calliphoridae > Lucilia > Lucilia sericata. The sequence goes on along the minus strand of NW_023995708.1, from coordinate 47,565 downwards.
AGACTAGACTACAGACTACACTATAGATTAGACTATAGACTATACTATAGACTAGACTATAGACTAGACTATAGACTAGACTATAGACTAGACTATAGACTAGACTATAGACTAGACTATAGACTAGACTATAGACTAGACTATAGACTAGACTATAGACTAGACTATAGACTAGACTATAGACTAGACTATAGACTAGACTATAGACTAGACTATAGACTAGACTATAGACTAGACTATAGACTAGACTATAGACTAGACTATAGACTAGACTATAGACTAGACTATAGACTAGGCTATAGACTAGACTATAGACTAGACTATAGACTAGGCTATAGACTAGACTATAGACTAGGCTATAGACTAGACTATAGACTAGACTATAGACTAGACTATAGACTAGACTATAGACTAGACTATAGACTAGACTATAGACTAGACTATAGACTAGACTATAGACTAGACTATAGACTAGACTATAGACTAGACTATAGACTAGACTATAGACTAGACTATAGACTAGACTATAGACTAGACTATAGACTAGACTATAGACCAGACTATAGACCAGACTATAGACTAGACTATAGACTAGACAAGTATAGTTTTATTTTAGACTAACTAACTGACTAGCTAACTAACTAACTAACTAACTAACTAACTAACTAACTAACTAACTAACTAACTAACTAACTAACTAACTACCTAACTAACTAACTAGCTAACTAAATCATCACAATTTACTAAGAATTATATTTTCTTCAAAAATTAAATTTTTTAGCAAAAAAAATAAATTTTTTTTACCTAAAACTCGATTTTTCCAAAAATTTGATTTTTTCAAAAATTTTATTTTTCACCAAAAATTAATATTTTAATTAAAAAACTGAATTTTTCAATAAAAATTAAATTTTTGGCCAATATTTTAGATTTTTCTCTAAAAACTATTTTTTTTTCAGTATAAATTTGCTGTTATCCAAAAATTAATAAAAAATATTTTCGGAATATTCAATTTTCACTAAGATTAAAAAAAAACAATTAATAGACGGCATCCTTTAAAAGTCTGTCATAGATACATTAGACCCAATCTGACGAAATAGCAAAATATTAGACCAAGTTAAGTAGAAATAAAGCATCGATATTAATGGAGACACCTTACAACATTATATTAAACTATTCGTTATTCGTATTTAAAATAAATTTAAACACTTTATTAATCTTTAAAATATAATGTCATTATTTGTGTTTTATTACTTTAGTCTTTTGTTAATAAAATTTAAAAAAAATAAATAAATTATTAAAACATTTAATTTAAATTTAAAAATTTGAGAACTAAAAAATTAGTTAAAATAAAATTTGTGATAGAATTCCTTGATTCTATTCCTTCTTCGTTTTCTTTTTATAAACACAAGCGGCCACGAATACGGAAGAACTTAAGAAAGTTGAAATCATGAAATTAGATAATAACATCCAGTCATGGGATTGCACATAAACGGTATAGATGCGAGCTGTGAATAAAAAAAATATATTAATTTAAATATAATTTATGTAATTAGAAAGGTTTTTCATTTAATACTCACTAAAATTGGTAAATGCGGATAAAGCCCAGGTGGTGCGACTTACAGAACTGGCATCTTTGCTTCTTAAAATAGCTACTAATTGTAAGACTTTACTGGTGGCTCCAATGGGTGTGCAGAAGGGCTGTAATTGGTTTTTACTTTAGTATTATCTTTTTCAATTTTAACTGTTTTAATTTTTTTTATATTTTAATGAAATACTTACTTGCATATGAATGTGGTGAATAAGTTGTGTGTTAGTTATGATTTATAGTTTTATTTTTTTTTAATGAAAGCAACATGCAGTTTATAGAATTTTTATAATGTTAAGGCAATTTTTTAATGAAATAAAAGCACATATTAAGACAAAAAGCACAAGAAACCAAAAACACTTAAATTTAAAAACTAAAATAGCGAATTATTAAATCAGTTACTTATATAAAGGGAATAGTAGTAGTCTATAGTCTAGTCTACTTATTAGTCAATGGACTAGTCTATTGATTATACTATTGACAAATCTATGGACTAGTCTTTGAACTAATCTGTGGATTAGACTTTGGACTTGTCTATAGTCTATTCTATTGCCTGATATATTTCTAGTCTTTATACTAGTCTATTGTCTAGTCTATGGGCTACTGTATGAACTAACTATTCTATTCCAATTTATGGACTAGCCTATGTACTAGTCTAATACCCAGCCTATGAACCAGTTACCGACTAGTCATTGAAATAGTCTATGGATTTGCCTATTAACTATTCTATATGAACTTGTCTGACTAATCTATAGAGTACTCTATGGACTAGTCTTTGACCTCGACAGAGTCAATTGTGAATTAAATTTAGAAAACAATTTTATATAAAATTCGTAAAATTTTTCTTAAAAAGAAAATGCGTTACCGGAAACGTTAACTGCTTTCGTTTTCGATTACGATTACATTTACTGTTTCAAGTAATTGTGTTTGTTTCATTAACAGGTTCTTAATAGCAATTTTACAAAAACAACAAAACTTACTCAAATTTTTGGCTGCGGGGTTTGGTGATTTTATTTCCGTATAAAAAAGAAATGACTAAACATATACAACTCTTGTTATCTTCTAATGAAAACAACAAATTAACACAAAACAAGTATACACGATTGTAACGAATCTTAAACACCCTTCATATTGTTCGCAATCGATGAATTTCGCTGATTCTTTCATACAATAATCATGTTCAGAATTTATATGGAAATTTAGAAAACTAGCATTTAAAAAACAAATGCAGTCTTGTTATATCGTGTATATGTAAAGATTAGCTACAACTAGAGCTGAGCCTATATATGGGCAACTCTTCTGTGAAAAAAATCAACTCAAAATACTCCTCTATATTATAAAAATTCAAAATATACAAAAATTTTCAAAATAAAAGACCTTATCACTCTCCATAAAATACATATAAATAGACCACAAAACATATTTGTCAACAAAAAATCAAAGAAATATTTATAAAACAAACTGTTATCAATGTTCAACTTAAAAAAAAAGCACAAAAGACAAGAACACCATGAATCTAATCAATGATTAATGAGTTTCCACCAAAAAATGATAGTTAAAATTTAAAATTGCTTAAGAAAAACAGAAAAAATTTTACTTACCACTAAAAATTGTAATATAATAACCGGGAATAATTTCATATAGATGAGTGTGGCAATGATGACATACAAAACAGCTATGAGTTTAGTCTTAAGACCCAATAGATTTTGATATTTAAAAACAAAATAAACTAAAACATACTCCTGCAGGAGTAAGATGGGATATTCCATATACGAAAGAAATTCATAGCCATTGGTATAGTTGTACGACATCATAACAGTGTAACTGAAGAGTTCTAAACATAAGCCAAAGACGCTAATGCCTAGGGGGGAGGAAATTAAAGAAAATTTGTTAAATAACAGAATTTGAAGACATTTGTGGAACTAAAACTTAACTAGTTCTGAACTAGAACCGAACTATATATAAACTAGAACTGAACTACAACTAAACTAGAACTGAACTACAACTAAACTAGAACTAAACTAGAACTGAACTAGAACTGAACTAGAACTAGAACTGAACTAGAACTGAACTAGAACTGACTAGAACTAGAACTGAACTAGAACTGAACTAGAACTGAACTAGAACTGAACTAGAACTGAACTAGAACTGAACTAGAACTGAACTAGAACTGACTAGAACTGAACTAGAACTGAACTAGAACTGAACTAGAACTGAACTAGAACTGAACTAGAACTGAACTAGAACTGAACTAGAACTGAACTAGAACTGAACTAGAACTGAACTAGAACTGAACTACAACTAAACTAGAGCTGAACTACAACACTAAACTAGAACTGAACTAAACTGAACTAGAACTGAACTAGAACTGAACTAGAACTGAACTAGAACTGAACTAGAACTGAACTAGAACTGAACTAGAACTGAACTGAACTAGAACTGAACTAGAACTGAACTAGAACTGAACTAGAACTGAACTAGAACTGAACTAGAACTGAACTAGAACTGAACTAGAACTGAACTAGAACTGAACTAGAACTGAACTAGAACTGAACTAGAACTGAACTAGAACTGAACTAGAACTGAACTAGAACTGAACTAGAACTGAACTAGAACTGAACTAGAACTGAACTAGAACTGAACTAGAACTGAACTAGAACTGAACTAGAACTGAACTAGAACTGAACTAGAACTGAACTAGAACTGAACTAGAACTGAACTAGAACTGAACTAGAACTGAACTAGAACTGAACTAGAACTGAACTAGAACTGAACTAGAACTGAACTAGAACTTGAACTAGAAACTGAACTAGAACTGAACTAGAACTGAACTAGAACTGAACTAGAACTGAACTAGAACTGAACTAGAACTGAACTAGAACTGAACTAGAACTGAACTAGAACTGACTAGAACTGAACTAGAACTGAACTAGAACTGAACTAGAACTGAACTAGAACTGAACTAGAACTGAACTAGAACTGAACTAGAACTGAACTAGAACTGAACTAGAACTGAACTAGAACTGAACTAGAACTGAACTAGAACTGAACTAGAACTGAACTAGAACTGAACTAGAACTGAACTAGAACTGAACTAGAACTGAACTAGAAACTGAACTAGAACTGAACTAGAACTGAACTAGAACTGAACTAGAACCCTGAACTAGAACTGAACTAGAACTGAACTAGAACTGAACTAGAACTGACTAGACTGAACTAGAACTGAACTAGAACTGAACTAGAACTGAACTAGAACTGAACTAGAACTGAACTAGAACTGAACTAGAACTGAACCAGAACTGAACTAGAACTAAACAAGAATCAAACAAGAACTAAACAAGAACTGAACTAAAACTGAACAAGAAATTAACTAGAAATGAACTAGAACTAAACTAGAACAGAATTAGGTCTGAACTAGATCTAAACCAGAACTAAAATAGAACATTTTTCCAACAGATATCGTTAATTATAAATAATATGCTATAAATCTATTTATCCCTTTATTCTACTTATTTATTCTAATTAGGATTACAGATTCTAATCTGAATAAATCAATTTTATTACAAGAAAACAATTTCCTTTAAATTTTACTTATTTTATCCTCGTAGCAATATCACAAACAATGTTTAATAAACATTGTTTATTTCTAAATTTTGAACAAATTTCTAAATTTACGTTTAACTAAATATATTTTCACACACACATACATACCTTGTGATGATTTATTCTGTCTTATTGTATTAATTTGAGGAATTTTTATAAATAAACATGAGGAGACTGTGATCAAACTTAATATATCGGCTATAATCAAAACTATACCCCGATCCATATATTCCACTACAGCTTCTTCCAAATCATCGAACGAATCCATTTTAACTGAAAATTGTAAACAAATTAATAAGAAAACGTTATTTATTTGCAATAAATACAACAAAAACAATGTGTATAAAATTACCTTTATTTTTTGCAAACTTTGGTGGCAAAAATAAAAACAATCAACAGTCTCCCTCCTCTTGAATACGTTTAGCAGCACTAATGTTTAGGTAACAAACACAGATGCTTTGTCTTTAAATAAAATTTTAATTAAATATATTTTTTATACAAATGACCAGGTCAATTATTTCATTTATGAGTACATATAGTATATATGTACATATAAAATTTTAAAAATATATTATGGCTAAATTTGACGAAAATTAAAACACATACCGTTTACTTAACTACTATAAATTTTACTAAAAACTAAAAGCTATTTAGAGGTGTATTTAATAAAACTACCTTAGAGTTGTATGCTTCACTTTTTAATATATGAAGTTTGATATTTCAATGGTTGACGGATTATTTTTTATACATGTGATTTGACATCTGAGTGTTCAATTTATTTAATCAGCTGTTGTACTGAGAACAACTTATTAAATCTGTCTTAGGCTTTTTTGATACGAACAGTGTTGGACATTGAGTGCTTTAATCAAGTGAATTTTATTAGCAATTTGGTGGATTGTGGTAGTTTAAAAGGTTTTCTAGACATTTTTGTTAGAAAATAGATTAAAAATTGCATTAAAAATTATTATAAAATAAAGTTACATGGTCCTTTCAATTAGTTTTTGTTTTAAATTTATTTGAAATGCGCGACTTTTTATTTTAAAAATATAGGCAGCACTGCCACACGTTTTATGAAAGAAATTCTACACACAGTTGTAAACAAAGAGTATTAAACTCGAAAACATAATATTACCAGATTTACTTGAAGCAAAATAAACTGCCTTACTTAGAAAACTGTATTACCTTAATTTTTTGTTGGATTTTTAAATCGCAAACTAAATGCATAATAAATTATTAATGAAAGTAAATTGCTACTAGAAAATGCCTTTTTCGAAATCCAAATATGTATTTACTAATTTTTATGTTATATATCTAATAAAAGAAATCGCCACTTATATTACCTTTTTTCACAGCAATTTGGCAGCACTCTTCAAAATGTCGCCTTTGACGTTTTTCCATTGCAATTTGACGATTATTCAACTTTAATCGTTTGGCAGCACTGTGTGAAAGAAACGACGAAATCTGTCGAAGAAGTAGCAATATTTTTTTAATTAAAATAAGCTGGCCAATTTTCAGCTAGTAACATTTATAAAAACATAAAAAACTAATAATATTTAACAAATAATTAACTAAAATATAATAATAAACAGAAATTGTGGAAATATACCACAAGAAAACGTGATTTTCTAAAGAAAATAAAACCAAGAAGTTCACTGTGAGAAAAAAAGGCAGCAGCAGCAAAAATACTTAATTGGTCGAGGTAAGAAAAGAAGTGGTTGGCTTTTCTTTTTTGTCAAGAAAAAAAATAAAGAAAAAGTTTTGCATAAAATTTCTACCATCGAAAACTGACGAAATATAATTTCAAAAAAATGTCAAACCTCAATATTTAAAGTAAATTTTGCAAACTTTGAAAAAGAAAACCTAGAAAAAAATGCTGAATAGAAAATAAAAATTCTTATAATAAAAAAATTTTCTGGGTGTCGTGACGTTTGCCATATGTGTGGTTGTGTTATAACACTTTAAAAAACTAACGAGACTTACGAAGCGACGGCGATGTTTCGTGCGGTCGACGTTATTTGCTTCAAATGTTTGATACAAACTTTTTGTATCAAAACATATATTCATGTATAAAGAAAGTCAACAATAGCTGCAGCAGCGGGTTTTTTGTTGGTTGCAGCGCAGTTTTTTGGTTTGTCGTGTCCATGTTTATTTAGGCGCAGTGTTGCATTGCAGGTGTCGTCCGTCGTCATCGTAGTGTGAGGTTATGGGACTGTCATCACAGCACACAATGGATGCAAAAAAGTTTACCAATAAAAGTGTGAGATTTTCCTTTTTTGCCCAAATGTTTACATTAATTTTGTGTGTTAAAATTTCTATTAAGATTAATAATTTTAATGGCTATTGCGTAGTTGAATGTTTTCAAATTTTTTGTTAATGTTGTCAAAATGTGGTGTTTGTTGTTATTTTAATTTTAGCCTTGATACAAAAGCACTGTTTTATCGATTTATGTATACAAATGTTTTGAGTAAAATTTTTGTTTATTTTTTATTAATTTAATGATAGTTAAATGATTTACAGTTAAAAGTTATGTTGTTTTCCTCTAGCCGATATTCCATGTTTTGATTAAAACATTTTGCGAAATATTTTGGGTTTAACATGTACCCTTAAAAAAGCTTTTTATAATATCCATCCAACATAAAGCATTAACGAGTAAAAAAGTGAGGTCTGTCAGGACCGATTTTGTTTTACCCTATACAGATAAAAACTTGAATTCTAAAGTTAGTCCTATAGACACGCTATGAACAGTTTGGATCAATTGCCACAAAATTAAATTTATGTAATTTTACTACTAAAACCATAGATATGTATGTGGAAGTTTTTAATAATCATGTACTAACCATTACAAGATTCATGTACATAATAAAACAGTACATTAAAAAGTTATTTGTATAGAATTTCATCTGGGTAAGAGATTTATTTAAGTAATAAGAGTTATTTCGGATTTCTAAATTTGTTAGATCTATAAGTACCTATTAGTCAGTTACGAGACTATTTTACAATTCATTGATTCAAATGGCTAAGCATACAAACCAACACGAACTGTTTAGTTAATAACACATAAATTGTTTGCACTGAAGGAACTTTCCCAAATTTGTCATTAGACATTAGGTTGCAATCCGTAATTGTTTATTTTAAAGCGTATATTCTGAAGAAAATTTACAAAATGAACAAACTTAAATAATTGTAAACACGAATTGAACTACAACTAAACTAAAACTGAACATCTGCTAAACTTGAAGTGAACTATAACTGAATTAGAACTGAGTTAGAACTGAGCTAGAATTGACCTAGAACTGAACTAGGACTGTACTAGAACTGAACTAGAACTGAACTAGAACCGAACTAAAACTGAACTAGAACTGAACTAGAACTGAACTAGAACTGAACTAGAACTGAACTAGAACTGAACTAGAACTGAACTAGAACTGAACTAGAACTGAACTAGAACTGAACTAGAACTGAACTAGAACTGAACTAGAACTGAACTAGAACTGAACTAGAACTGAACTAGAACTGAACTAGAACTGAACTAGAACTGAACTAGAACTGAACTAGAACTGAACTAGAACTGAACTGAACTGGAACCGAACTAGAACTGAACTAGAACTGAACTAGAACTGAACTAGAACTGAACTAGAACTGAACTAGAACTGAACTAGAACTGAACTAGAACTGAACTAGAACTGAACTAGAACTGAACTAGAACTGAACTAGAACTGAACTAGAACTGAACTAGAACTGAACTAGAACTGAACTAGAACTGAACTAGAACTGAACTAGAACTGTACTAGAACTGTACTAGAACTGTACTAGAACTGAACTAGAACTGAACTAGAACTGAACTAGAACTGAACTAGAACTGAACTAGAACTGAACTCGAACTGAAATAGAATTGAACTAGAACTGAACTAGAACTGAACTAGGACTGAACTAGAACTGAACTAGAACTGAACTAGAACTGAACTAGAACTGAACTAGAACTGAACTAGAACTGAACTAGAACTGAACTAGAACTGAACTAGAACTGAATTAGAACTGAACTAGAACTTAAATAGAACACAACTAGTACAGATCTAGAACTGAACTACAACAAAACTAAACTTGAATTGAACTAGAACTGAACTAAAACAGAACTAGAATTAGACTAGAACTGAAGTAAATCTTATTTATAAGTGAACTAGTAACGTACTATGAATCAACAATAACTGAACTAAAACTGGACTGGAACTTTTAAATTATTAAATCATTAATAGAAATGATATTGTTGAAAATTTAGCAAAATAAATTTAATTATACATGCAAAGATATAAAATAATTTATAGAAATTTTGATATATATTTTGCAAAAACCAAAAATTGTATTTCATAACATTACAAATCAGACCACCCTGATCAGTATAAGTAATAAATGATTAAGCATGAAATTTAACACAATTAATGCCCATTTTATATAATTTCCCACGCATGTGTAACAACACACAGCCTTTGTCAAACAAAAATACACATGTCTCTGATTATGTATGTATTTACTTTTTTACCGCCAATAACTTTTGTAAATTACATTTTAAATTTTGTGCATATTGCTGCTGCAAACTACCATTTCCCAGCCACTTTATTGGTTAGTTGTGAATATTTTAGTGTCACCAATATATAAACATCAGCAACCAAGAACAACAACACTCTACTTTAAAGGGCTTCTTCTGCAAATGTGCTCACACATCCTTTACAAAAATAAAATGTATAAAGAAGAAAAGGAGAAAAGAAACTAAAGAAAAAGTTTAAGATTTGTCTGGGAAAATATATAAAATACGAACGAATATCGTTTTGTGTATTATACTTTAGAAGATTTACAGGTAGATCAAGAGCTCGCAATGACGTTACCAATGATGATGGTTTGTGATGTGTTAAAGATGAGCTGCTGCTGCGTCAGCTAGCTCAACTGGGTTTTTTTTTTTTTCTTATTTCTTCAGATTTCTTTTTTGTGTAACTGCTGCTTATAGTTCAGTGACTGATCTTGGGCATATGAAACCTCACAGGAAACAAGAGAAACAGCAGGGTATTACCTTATGTTTTTCTTCTTTTCATTTTTTATTCTTTTTATACATTTACTTGTGTGCATATTTTTTTTGCGAGTACAGAGCGATTGTAATGTAACTTTAAAAATAAAAATAACAAAAAGTAAATGACAAAAAGAAAAATAAATATCCTCTTCTATATATTGCAAAAATTATAAATAAAAGAATCGAAAAGAATAAGATAAAGAGAAGAATATAGAGAAGAATTCAATTGTTGGAAGTATAAGAGAGAGGAGAGCTATAAAATGAATTAAATTTTACGACATTGTTCGTTTACTGTGAATTGGCTGAGTAATGGCATTGAGAAATAATATGTACTTTGTTGTGTTTTGTTTTTATTTTTTGCATTACATGTGGTATATAAAAGAATGTATTGTGTTTGGGGAATACAAACGAATACTTTTGTTTTGGGTTTTAATTATTTGCAAGACCTGTTTGCAATGGCTTTGTAGTTTTCAAAATCAAAGTTTTTTCTCGAAGTGTATGAAACTCGATTTTTCACAAAATGCCTAAAGAACTGAACTAGAACTGAACTAGAACTGAACTAGAACTGAACTAGAACTGAACTAGAACTGAACTAGAACTGAACTAGAACTGAACTAGAACTGAACTAGAACTGAACTAGAACTGAACTAGAACTGAACTAGAACTGAACTAGAACTGAACTAGACCTGAACTAGAACTGAACTAGAACTGAACTAGAACTGAACTAGAACTGACTAGAACTGAACTAGAACTGAACTAGAACTGAACTAGAACTGAACTAGAACTGAACTAGAACTGAACTAGAACTGAACTAGAACTGAACTAGAACTGAACTAGAACTGAACTAGAACTGAACTAGAACTGAACTAGAACTGAACTAGAACTGAACTAGAACTGAACTAGAACTGAACTAGAACTGAACTAGAACTGATCTAGAACTGAACTAGAACTGAACTAGAACTGAACTAGAACTGAACTAGAACTGAACTAGAACTGAACTAGAACTGAACTAGAACTGAACTAGAACTGAACTAGAACTGAACTAGAACTGAACTAGAACTGAACTAGAACTGAACTAGAACTGAACTAGAACTGTACTAGAACTGTACTAGAACTGAACTAGAACTGAACTAGAACTGAACTAGAACTGAACTTGAACTGAACTAGAACTGAACTGGAACTAAACTAGAAGTGAACTCGAATTGAGCTAGATCTGAACTAAAACTGTACTAGAACTGAACTGGAATTTACTAGAACTGAACTAGAACTGAACTAGAACTGAACTAGAACTGAACTAGAACTGAACTAGAACTGAACTAGAACTGAACTAGAACTGAACTAGAACTGAACTAGAACTGAACTAGAACTGAACTAGAACTGAACTAGAACTGAACTAGAACTGAACTGGAACTGAACTAGAACTGAACTAGAACTGAACTAGAACTGAACTAGAACTGAACTAGAACTGAAATAGAACTGAACTAGAACTGAACTAGAACTGAACTAGAACTGAACTAGAACTGAACTAGAACTGACTCAGAACTGAACTGGAATTTACTAGAACTGAACTAGAACTGAAAGGGCCTAGATATGAACTAGAACAAGACATAGTTTCGCTTTGTATGCAACACTTATAGAGATTTTACAAACCTTGCAAATATTGGAAGTTTAATAAAAACATTTTTGTTTACAAGATCGCTAAATGTAAACAGCTTAAAAATTTAAAAGTCAAATGTTAAAGTAAAATGTCGAATTTAACATTAATTCACTAAAAAACATTCCCTTTGTTGACAAAATTTCTAGAAAATTTGCAATACTTGCATCTGCAATAGTAAACTAGTTTTTAAAAATGGTTTATTTAAATTATAATAATCTTTTATTATTAAGCTCTAGGGAAAACAAGTATTCTTCTTAACCATGAAAACAAAGTCATAAGTAATTGAAATAAAAAACGAAAACAAATACTGTCCCCTTCCCTTATTTGAAAAACAATTAAAAATATGAAAAATAGCCACTAGTTCTAAACCCGACACAGGGTAGCATATTTGCCAGCTGTTAGTTTTCGTCATCAAAGTGTCAAATTCATATTTGAATATTAATTATTATTATTTTAAGCATAAACAGCAAAATATAAAAAGATGACATTCTTTAAAAATACTGATGACACAATCAACGACAATTTTCATCAACACAATATTCTTCTTGATAGTTTTTTGTTTTTTTTTTTTTTTCTTTTTATTTTTAATCAAAACTGAATGGAAGCTGCTGAGAATTTATCCAGTAACAACAAACACAACAATATAAATGAGTGATATTAAATGAAAGTGAAGAAGATACACAACACAAGATGCGTTTTACCTAAATCTAGACACTATAGTTTTACTTCAATTCTCAACGAGTGTAAAAATGATTGTGTGATTTTGTTGCTGTTGTTGTTGTTGTTGCTGATGCAGTTATATAAAAATTGTACTATGGGAATTTTTATTCCTCTAAACAGGAATACTACACCTCTACTATATACACATAACTATACAACTTCTTTTTTGTAAAGGTATAGTTTTGAATTAAAGATTTTTTTCATTGATTGCCAATTTGTTATGCTTTAGAATTCATTTGAAATTTTCTGCTGTGTTTTTTTTTTTTTTCTTTTCGATTTTATGGTATGTATTCTGTTAAGTTTTTTGTTGTTGTTTTATATTACAGCTTAGAAAAATATTGTTTTTTTTTTTGCTGAAAGAAAATTCATAAGCAATGAAGAGAGAAATGTTTTCGTCACTCTAGCAAATTTATTGTGAAATTTGTAGGGGGTTTTTGTATAGGTTTTAATCCATAGAATTTAAGGCGTTTCTTTGGACACCATTAATTTTTGTATGTGATCTTGCAAACTGAAACATTTTTGTTAGAATTTTTACGTTTGCAAGGGTAAGTTACTTTGCAATTATATTTTATTTGCAAGAGTAGTAAATTTTCTATAAATTTAAACTGCAAAACTAAATTCTATTTTAATTTTAACTTAAATTCAATGTAAAGTTTTTCTCATTTAAAAAATGTCATCTTGTTTACAGCTTGCATATTTGCAACACATATTTTTAATGATTTTAGGACTTGCAAGTCTTGCAAGAAAAGCAAATTTTCTATACACTTTAACTACTAAATTAAAATCAACATATATATGTCATTTCTGTCTGAAAACTATAATATTGTTTACATCTTGCATATTTGCAACACAGCTTTGCAAATATAAATAAACTTGACACGAACATTTTTACATATTTTATATGCAAACTGAAGCATTTTTGTTAAGCTTATTTCATTTGCAAGGGTTATATGTATTATAATCGTAAGTTTAGCAATTGTTTAGAAATTGTAACTTTAAAACGAAATTCAGTTTTCATTTTAACTTAAATTCAACATAAAGTTTTCATACTTCAAAACTATTATCTTCTATACACCTTGCTTATTTGCAATAGTGATTTGCAATGATTTTTGGTCTTGCAAATATAAATAAAAGTCTTTTAATAACAGTTTTACATATTTTGAAATGCAAACTGAAGCACGCTAGATAATAATATAATAATTTATGAATTTTATTTGCAAGGGTAATGTGCAAGAGTAGAAAACTCTAACTACAAAACGAAAGTCTGATTTAATTTTACTTAAGTTCAATATTTGTGTTTCTGACTTCAAAACTATAATCCTTTTGACATCTTGCAAAACAAGTTTGCAATGGTATTCGATCTTGAAAATATAAATAAATTTCTTTTTACATATTTTATGTGCAAACTGGAGCGTTTTTATTTAAATTACTATGTTTACAAGGGTATTAAAGTTAGAAATTATTATATTTGAAAGTTTTGTTTAATAAATGCTCTAATTTACAACGATTTTTAACTTTGCAAATTTCCATAATTTTAGAAAATAATAGTTTTACATGAGTTGTTATTGTGATCTTGCAAATATAAATAAAATGCTAAAATTAATATACAACCTTGCATATTTACAAGACTTATTTACAATGATTTTTAGTCTTGCAAATTTACTTTAACATAAAAAGTAACAATTTCAGACATTTTTGTGTTTTTATTTTGCATACAGGAGCATTTTTTCAAAAGCAATGTTTACAAGGGCGCGATTTACTACAAATGTTGAATTCTTAAAATTACAAATCTTCAAATACTTAAAATATTTTAAATCAGTTTCTTTGCTATTTCCTTAAAAATGATTAAAATATCAACAAGGTTAGGTATATCTTCGCACCCCTTATATACACTTTACCAAATTAGTATCCCGGTTAAATATTTGCTAATCTCCTCTATGTTTATATTACCTGTGTATATACTTTATATAATCCCAATATTCTAACTCCCCTGCAAACATTTCAACAATCTTTACTACACTCATACACATCCATAGCTATTTTTGACTTTAAATATTTTGCAAGGTAATTTAAAACGAAAAAAAAAGAAAAACGACAAAAAGATTCTCTACCTCCTCCTCTTTCATTGACCTCTAATACAAAAAATATTCTTTTGATGATACGAAAAATTGTTTATTTTGAAATCTGCTTTTAAAACCGAAGAAATCTTCTTTACTTTATCTGCTGCTGATGCTTCACTTGTGAATTTTTGTTGTTGTTGTTGTTTGCATTTTAAAAATATTTCCTTCATTGATGGCTGGTTGGGTTGGTTGGTTGCTTCGCTGGTTGTTCAGTTTGTCAGCCAGCCTGCCTTGCGGGTTGTTTTCTTAATAACTCAGCAACTAGGACCAAACAAAAAATATGTTTTTTGTTGTTACACACACACACTCTGTATATCTGTCTGTTATTGTAGTTGCTTTTTTGCTCACCATCTTCTTCTTCTTCTCGGTTCCATGTGTTCATCAGTTGGTGTTTTCTTTTTTGGATGTGTGTGTATTTTCCCATCGTTTTATTTGCTTATTTTTCGTTTTGTTTTTATTATATCTGGATTTTTATTTTACTGCCACTTCTACGTGAGAATAACAACTGCCGCCTTGTGACTGTGATCTTTCTTAGTTTCTTACTACTACTTTGTTGTATCTCGTGGAAGAGCAAAAAATCTTTGTAGTTTTTGGTTTTTGTTGTTTATTTTCTGTTAGGAGGGATGCGAATTTTCTGGATATTGGTACTAAAATGTGTAGTTTGATGAAATAATGTACTTTTTTTTGGGGGAGTTGCAATTCTTTCGGAATATGTATTTAAAATCTGTTTTTGAACTGAACTAGAACTGAACTAGAACTGAACTAGAACTGCATTAGAACTGCATTAGAACTGAACTAGAAGTGAACTAGAACTGAACTAGAACTGAACTAGAACTGAACAAGAACTGAACAAGAACTGAACTGAACTGAACTAGAACTGAACTAGAACTGAACTAGAACTGAACTATAACTGAACTACAACTGAACTAGAATTGAACTAGAACTGAACTAGAACTGAGCTGAACTAGAACTGAGCTGAACTAGAACTGAACTAGAACTGAACTAGAACTGAACTAGAACTGAACTAGAACTGAACTAACTGAACTAGAACTGAACTAGAACTGAACTAGAACTGAACTAGAACTGAACTAGAACTGAACTAGAACTGAACTAGAACTGAACTAGAACTGAACTAGAACTGAACTAGAACTGAACTAGAACTGAACTAGAACTGAATAGAACTGAACTAGAACTGACTAGAACGAACTAGAACTGAACTAGAACTGAACTAGAACTGAACTAGAACTGAACTAGAACTGACTAGAACTGAACTAGAACTGAACTAGAACTGAACTAGAATGAACTAGAACTGAACTAGAACTGACTAGAACTGAACTAGAACTGAACTAGAACTGAACTAGAACTGAACTAGAACTGAACTAGAACTTGAACTAGAACTGAACTAGATGAACTGAACTGAATAGAACTGAATTAGAACTGAACTAGAACTGAACTAGAACTGAATGAACTAGGACTGAACTAGAACTGAACTAGAAGTGAACTGACACTAGAAATGAACTAGATCTGAACTAGAACTGAACTAGAACTGAACTAGAACTGAACTAGAACTGAACTTTGACTGAACTACAACTGAACTAGAAGTGAACTGAACTAGAACTGAACTAGAACTGACTAGAAACTGAACTAGAACTGAACTAAAACAGAACTAGAACTGAACTGGAAATTTTCAAGAAAATTATATGTATATCTTAGTCAAAACAGCCAAACAGTATAAATGGTATGAATATATAGGATAGAAATCACTTGAACAAATTTCTTAAAAGAACAATAGCATGTTTGCAAACATATTTGAACTCATTTGCAATAAATGGGAGCAAAATTTTAAATTATTTCTACTTAATACTAAGAACTTAGTCATTCACTTCAACTCAGGTACTAAATTTTAATCACAGATAGTACTTAAACCTAAAAACAATGCATCTCCATACATCTCTGTGGTACTGACATTTGTTGTAGTTAATATTGTTGTTGTAATAGCATCATCATTATTATCAACAACTTCCATTTGTTTCCATTTCGTTTTAGTTGCTGTTGTTGTCTGTTTTAATTTTATTTCATCTTATTTTTTTGTACACAAATACTCCACCACTATGGGAATTTTGCCATTTTTTGTCCGTTCCGTTTATACACTTTATTTTTATTTTCCTATTCTCTCTCTCCGTCAGTCAGTCGGTATTAATTCATTGCGGAATGTTGGTTGGCAGTTGTGTATTGTGGATTTGTACTACGACGAGTAGGTAGTAGAGTGATGAGTTGTATTGAGTATAATCGTATATTTCAGTTGCGTTCAGTTTTGTAAACGAAGAGAAGGATTACTTTTTTTCTCCAGTCATTTTTTATTTATATTTTTCATAAGTTTAAATTTGTAATTATGATAAATTAATATTACTTTAATTGAATGTTGATTAATTTGTGGTAATTTAGTTTTTTCATTTAGTTTTTCTTTAAAGTATATATAATAAATAAAAATGAATTCTAAAGAACTCGGAAAGTGTGTAATTACTTAAAATGAAGTTAATATTTACAACATGTGTAATACAAGAAAAAAATAATATTGAAAAAAGTAGAGTATCGATGGTAACAAAAGAAACAGGTGTTTTGAGGTTCTTTTTTCGTGTTTCGATTTTCATTCTGCAAATTGGCCATTTAACCTTTGGTTGCTGTTGCATTATGACGTCTGCTAACATAGTGTATTGCTAAATAAATAAAATCACACACAATATATTGGAATTTATAAAATGTTTACTTGTGAAAAAAATTATTTGTTTGCAACAACATTATTAACGTGTTTAAAATAATTGTGAGTTCATTTAAATTGTTTAAAAATCTCTTTGTGATAAAAAATTGGCGTTTTGTTTAATACCCGGAATACCTAAAAGGTTATGATTTTACTATAATTCTGAAAAATGTGAATAATTTTAACTAATTTATTTGAGCTCTTTTTTTTACTGCCTTTTCTAAAAAGTCGAAACAAAAGTAAATGGAAATCAACAAAAATGTTTAAAAATGTTTTTATTTAATTTGTTTTTCGCCATGGTGGCGAAATGTAATTAAATATATATGTAATTAATTTATTTATAACCAAATGATTAAATAATAAATAATCTAAAAATTAAGCTACACTTCGAATTTATATACATAAATGACTACGATTCTCAATTTCTTCCTGAATAACCAGAAGTATTAACACAAGAACGTAATCTTGAACTCCATTGTCAGCGACAAACTTATCTTTTCTCAACAGTTGGAACTTCGATTCAGAATAACCCGGTTGCCAACTCAGCAGTATCAACCAAAATTAGAACTTAACTATAACTGAACTAGAACTGAACTTGAACTGAACTAGAACTGAACTAGAACTGAACTAGAACTGAACTAGAACTGAACTAGAACTGAACTAGAACTGAACTAGAACTGAACTAGAACTGAACTAGAACTGAACTAGAACTGAACTAGAACTGAACTAGAACTGAACTAGAACTGAACTAGAACTGAACTAGAACTGAACTAGAACTAAACTAGAACTGAACTAGAACTGAACTAGACTGAACTAGAACTGAACTAGAACTGAACTAGAACTGAACTAGAACTGAACTAGAACTGAACTAGAACTGAACTAGAACTGAACTAGAACTGAACTAGAACTGAACTAGAACTGAACTAGAACTGAACTAGAACTGAACTAGAACTGAACTAGAACTGAACTAGAACTGAACTAGAAACTGAACTAGAACTGAACTAGAACTGAACTAGAACTGAACTAGAACTGAACTAGAACTGAACTAGAACTGAACTAGAACTGAACTAGAACTGAACTAGAACTGAACTAGAACTGAACTAGAACTGAACTAGAACTGAACTAGAACTGAACTAGAACTGAACTAGAACTGAACTAGAACTGAACTAGAACTGAACTAGAACTGAACTAGAACTTGAACTAGAACTGAACTAGAACTGACTAGAACTGAACTAGAACTGAACTAGAACTGAACTAGAACTGAACTAACTGAACTAGAACTGAACTATAACTGAACTAGAACTGAACTAGAACTGAACTAGAACTAGAACTGAACTAGAACTAGAACTGAACTGAACTAGAACTGAACTAGAACTGAACTAGAACTGAACTAGAACTGACTAGAACTGAACTAGAAACTGAACTAGAACTGAACTAGAACTGAACTAGAACTGAACCTAGACTGATAGAACTGAACTAGAACTGAACTAGAACTGAACTAGAACTGAACTAGAACTGAACTAGAACTGAACTAGAATCTGAACTAGAACTGAACTAGAACTGAACTAGAACTGAACTAGAACTGAACTAGAACGGAACCTAGAACTGAACTAGAATGAACTAGAACTGAACTAGAACTGAACTAGAACTGCACTAGAACTTGAACTAGAACTGAACTAGAACTGAAACTAGAACTGAACTAGAATTAACTAGAACTGAACTATAACACTGAACTAGAACTGAACTCGAACTGAACTAGAACTGAACTAGAACTGACACTAGAATGACTAGAACTACTAGAACTGAACTAGAACTGAACTAGAACTGAACTAGAACATAGAACTGAATAACTGAACTAGAACTGAACTAATGAACTAGAACTGAACTAGAACTGAACCTAGAACTGAACTAAACTGAACTAGAACTGAACTAGACCTGAACTAGAACTGAACTAGAACTGAACTAGAACTGAACTCGGAATGAACTAGAACTGAACTAGAACTGAACTAGAACTGAACTAGAACTGAACTAGAACTGAACTAGAACTGAACTAGAACTGAACTAGAACTGAACTAGAACTGAACTAGAACTGAACTAGAACTGAACTAGAACTGAACTAGAACTGAACTAGAACTGAACTAGAACTGAACTAGATCTGAACTAGAACTGAACTAGAACTGAACTAGAACTGAACTAGAACTGAACTAGAACTGAACTAGAACTGAACTAGAACTGAACTAGAACTGAACTAGAACTGAACTAGAACTGAACCAGAACTGAACCAGAACTGAACCAGAACTGAACCAGAACTGAACCAGAACTGAACCAGAACTGAACCAGAACTGAACTGAACTAGAACTGAACTAGAACTGAGCTAGAACTGAACTAGAACTGAACTAGATCTGAACTAAAACTGAACTAGACCGAACTAAAACTGAACTAATTATAATAGTAATTAAACAATCATTAGCAATAGTTCAAGCCTATAATCTAAATTTTCCATAATTTAAATCCGAACAGAAACAGAACTAAGTTTGCAGCATTTTTTATAGAAAATTTTCGCTATTTCAACATTTCATTACGTATTAACAATTAAATTAATAAACATTTCTATTTTTTCCTCTTTCTTTTCAGAACTTCAAACCTTCAAAATAAAAATTGCATAGACTATATAACGTAATACTTCATTACATTTATACAACCCACAAAATACGAGTGAAAAAGTCCAAGAAATAAAACAACAACCTTAATTCCTTTAAGGTATATTATGGAAGAAAAATGTATCGATCAATTTGAAACAGTCGCATTAAATCTAACCAAAACTTCTTCAAACATAACAACAACTATAACGCCAAGTAACAATTGTTCCAACAAGACACCATTTTTTATAACGTCGTCCTCGTCGTCTTCAACATCCTCAACATTATCGTCCACATCAAACGGCAGTCGCAGCAGTACTGATCAAATCTCTTTAAACTCTTCGGTAGATAAAGAAGATTTTGATAAGGCCACCACAAGTCGTAGTTCCATGTCTCTGCTACAAGAAGAATTTGAAACAAATTCACAACATGATTTTGCCGAAGTCTTGGACGAAGACGATGAGACAACAACATCGGGAGTATTGGAAGCATATGAGATAAGTTCCTCAAATCTATTGCCAACGACAAATGATGATGTCACCTCAGAACCGGTGGCGGTAGTGGATGATAGTTCCTCCACAGATGCCATACAAATAATAAAGGTTTCCGATGCATCCACTGAATCGGCAGCAAGTAATAATGGATTTTTTAATCCATCAGAGATTTATGTCATCAACGATGATGATGATGACGAGGAGGAAGATGATGAAGATGACGACGTTGATGAGGAAGAAGATGTTGTAAATGAAGCTGAAGATGATGACGATGTTGAAGAAATTATTGAGGGCAATTTAATAAATATAGACGACAATCTGCATATCGAAGAAGACGAAGATGATGATGATGTAGAAGATGCAGAAGATGAAGAGGAAGAATGTGATATGAATATCACAAATCAATCTTCCCAACGTTCAACACAAAATACCACCACCTCAACACAGGACTCTTCTACAACACAAAACCAAACTAATGGTGTTATTATGAGTACCAATGGAGCTATGATCTTCTTAGAAACTCCTGTTGTAGAAGAACAACAACATCATCATCACCATCATCTCCATCATTCGCAAATTACAAACTCCTCGAAGTCAACGTCCCTCAACGAATTTGCCAACGAAAACAATATGAAGCCAAAACGTTTAAGTGATGAATTTTCTAAAAATTCGGCAAATACAAATGAAACTCCCACTTCTTCGACGGCGGCAAGTAGTAAACTTTTGCAAGAGTCCAATGATATGATTTACGATTTAACCGAATCTCAACCCTGTCCCGAGACACAGGCTCATGAACGCATGTCATCACGTTTGAAAAAGATGAACTTGAATCACGGCAATACAAATAACAATATAAATTCTCAGGATTTGCCTACTTCCTCCTCTTCAAGTGCATCGAATTCATCATCGATCTTAATGCCCTCACTATCGGATATAGAGTCAATGGATTTAATTGAACGTCGTGACTTTGAACATGAACAACGTCTAACGGGAGGTATTATTTTAAAATCAAGTTCGCTGATTAAAAACAACGTGCTTGACTTGGGATTGGTTAAATCGCAACAACAACAGCAGCAGCAGAAAAACAATAACAATAATGCAAATAGTGGAGAGGAGCAACCTTCTAGTAGCCATTCCAGAGGATTTTCTTCTGATAGTAAATGTACCTATAAAGATTTGTCAGCAACACCCACAAGTAGTCGTAAACTAATGGTACGTCTAACCAAATCAACTGCCAAAATGAATTTGTGCAACACTCTAAGTCATAATCAACCACAACAACAACCGCAATCGCAACAGCAACAAGCGCAGGAACTTACTACAAAAACATCACAACGCAGCAGTACTGAACAACAACAACAAATACCAAAATCTTTAAACCTCTCCGCCAACTCTTCCTCATTGTCATCGACATTATCTGCCTCATCATCCTCCACCAACTCCTCATCATTAACACCAGCAATAGCATCCTCATCCGCATCAGGCATAACAGCAAATTCTACCAGCGTTATTGTGGAAGCCGCCTCTTCACACAATTCAGAAATTTATTCAAATTCCAATTCGAACGATAGTCTTACATCACGACCATCTTCAACTAGTTCGACGTTGAATAAACGTCCAGAAGTATTAACACAGGAGCAGAAAGTATACAACAAACACTCAACAGTCGCCGCAGCATCATCAACTTCTTTATCAGCAACAAATTCTTCATCCTCCACATCGTCCATATCCTCCACAGCTGCTCCATCTTGTGTACTCGAAAGTGGCTGTAGTCGCACCAGCGCCATACAACCTATTGTCAATAATTCTAATCATAATAGTAATTCATCCTCCTCCAATGAAGCACATGACGATGATGTTCAACCCTCCACTTCATCGGCCAGATGCCAATATGCTCCTCCACCCAGATCCCAAAGACAAGTGAATGCAAGTGCTCAAACTAGTGAACGCTATTTGTCCCGTTCGAATGCCATTGCTGGTGGAGCAGGAGTTTCCGCAAATGCCAGCAACGATGTTTGCTTGTCAGCGGCCGCTCTACCCAGCCGTAGTGGCAGCGCCAATCATCGCCGTTCTGAGATTTCCCAAAACCTTATGGATGGCTTTAGAATGCTCAACGAACATTTGGATAATAATTTCACTTTCAATCACCAGAATACTTCGTGGAATGATTGTGAGGAAAACAATTCAGATATCGAGGAGATTTGCACGTGTCATCAGAATTCCATGAGTGATGGCAGCAGTCATGGCGGTAGCATTAGTGATCTAAATGATGTTGATGAACTGGACGGTGGACATGTGTATGGCAAAGATGGTGGCGCCGATCTATCCTATAACATTATGCATAACCTTTCCATATCAGAAGATGCAGCAGCCTCGCCCGAATGTGTAGGAACACGGAAACGCAAATACACCGATACACGTCTAATGGAACATGACTACAACTCAGCCACAATAACGGGTAGTGGAGGTACGGGTGCGAGTCTGGAAAGTAACAGTCGTAAGCGTGTGGCTTATGATTTCACTTCAACACCTCGTTCGTCACAAGTTAATGCGGGAGCTTTGGTTCATATTTCCACACCTTCACAATTATTGGCCACCTCCTCCACCGGTTCACCTTTAGGCAGACGCACACCACGTTCCCTTATACCCACAAGAGATAATCCGCCACCAGAATTACAGCAATGGCTGTCACAATTCCAACGCTGGTCTCATGCAGAACGTCTCTTGGCTGTCGATCGTCTGATCGAACATTGTGAACCCACACAAGTGCGTCACATGATGAAAGTGATTGAACCACAATTTCAACGAGACTTTATTTCTTTACTACCTCGAGAGTTGGCATTGCAAGTACTTTCCTATTTGGATCCTAAGGATCTGTTGCGAGCCGCGCAAACCTGTCGCAGTTGGCGTTTCTTGTGCGATGACAACCTGTTGTGGAAGGAGAAATGTCGCCAGGCTCAAATATTGACTGAACCGCGGACGGATCGTCCAAAACGTGGTAGAGCCGGTAACATGCCACCGATTGCGTCGCCTTGGAAGGCGGCTTATATGCGTCAACACATAATCGAAATGAATTGGCGTTCACGACCCATACGTCAGCCAAAAGTACTGAAAGGACACGATGAGCATGTGATAACATGTTTACAATTCTCCGGAAATCGTATTGTCTCCGGTTCGGATGATAATACATTAAAGGTGTGGTCAGCGGTTACGGGAAGGGTGAGTTTTTGTTTTTGTTCTTATTTTTATTCAATTCTATATTAATCAATTTTGTTTTCAAAATTTCAGTGTTTACGCACTTTGGTGGGTCATACAGGCGGCGTTTGGTCTTCACAAATGTCGGGCAATATCATAATCTCAGGTAGTACGGATCGTACTCTTAAAGTTTGGGACATGGAAACGGGCCAATGTGTTCATACACTTTTGGGTCATACCTCCACCGTGCGTTGTATGCATCTACATGGCAACAAGTAAGTTGTTGGAAGATTTTATTGATATTTCATTAATAAATTCATCACTTTTTCGTTATTTTCACAGAGTTGTTAGTGGTTCTCGTGATGCTACTTTGCGTGTTTGGGATATTGAACAGGGTACTTGTTTAAGGGTTTTAGTTGGTCATTTAGCGGCCGTACGTTGTGTGCAATACGATGGTAAATTAATTGTATCAGGAGCTTATGATTATATGGTTAAAATTTGGCATCCAGAACGACCAGAATGTCTACACACTCTACAAGGTCATACTAATAGAGTTTATTCATTGCAAGTAAGTTTTACTTTCTTTCTAATTAAAATAGGATTCGAAATTTATTCTATATTATTCCCAGTTTGATGGCATTCATGTCGTTAGTGGTTCTTTGGACACCTCCATCAGAGTTTGGGATGTTGAAACCGGCAATTGTAAACATACTTTAATGGGTCATCAAAGTTTAACTTCTGGCATGGAATTACGTGAAAATATTTTAGTTTCCGGTAATGCTGATTCTACGGTTAAAGTTTGGGACATTACCACGGGACAATGTTTACAAACCTTGTCAGGTAAGTTGCCGGTTTTTGTTTTTTGAAAGGAATGTTGTTTCTTAATTTTTTTCCTTTTTGTTATTCTGTGTGTTTTTCAATTTAGGTTCCAATAAGCACCAATCGGCTGTTACATGTTTGCAATTTAATTCCCGCTTTGTTGTCACCAGTTCGGATGATGGCACCGTGAAATTATGGGATGTTAAGACTGGTGAATTTATACGCAATTTAGTTTCATTAGATTCGGGTGGTTCGGGTGGTGTTGTTTGGCGTATAAGGTGAGTTTGCTTCTTTTTTTAATATCTATCTATCTATCTACAGTCGTGCGACAAGTAGATAAGATAGATAGATAGATAGATAGATAGATAGATAGATAGATAGATAGATAGATAGATAGATAGATAGATAGATAGATAGATAGATAGATAGATAGATAGATAGATAGATATAGATAGATAGATAGATAGATAGATAGATAGATAGATAGATAGATAGATAGATAGATAGATAGATAGATAGATAGATAGATAGATAGATAGATAGATAGATAGATAGATAGATAGATAGATAGATAGATAGATAGATAGATAGATAGATAGATAGATAGATAGATAGATAGATAGATAGATAGATAGATAGATAGATAGATAGATAGATAGATAGATAGATAGATAGATAGATAGATAGATAGATAGATAGATAGATAGATAGATAGATAGATAGGTAAATAGATAGATAGATAGATAGATAGATAGATAGATAGATAGATAGATAGATAGATAGATAGATAGATAGATAGATAAATATAGATAGGTAGATAGATAGATAGATAGATAGATATAGATTGATAGATAGATAGATAGATAGATAGATATATAGATTGATAGATAGATATATAGATAGATAGATAGATAGATAGATGATAGATAGATAGATAGATATTATTCGGCACAGCCGACTTTAGAATCTTTATCTTAAACTAATTTAATCCTTTTTTTCTTTCTTCCAGAGCCAACGATACAAAATTAATCTGCGCAGTTGGATCACGTAACGGTACCGAAGAGACCAAACTAATGGTACTTGATTTTGATGTTGAAGGCGCTTGTGTTAAATGTTCATAGGAAATAAAAGCTAATTATTTAGTAACAATAATCAAGGAAAATCTTATCTCCAAATTGATTTTAGTACGTTATTATGTTTATAAATATTTCTTTAAAAGACGCCAAGTTTTAATCTATGCCTAAAGTGAGAAAAACGAAAAAAAAACACAAGTAATTATAACATATATACAACTTAATTTCCAAACAGTTGTAATAGCAAAAGGAATGCAAAACAAAAAAGGCTTTATAAGCTTAAAAAAATCATAATACAAAGGCTAAACTTAACTAATAATGCGCATAGTGTTTTCCAATTACAAAAACGAAAAAGCCCCCCCCTCTAAAGATAATACAAATACCTTAAAAAATGGAAAGTATTGCAATAACTTTCTGTTAAAGTATTTGTCATTTAAAAAAAATTTAGTTTAATTTTCTAAACTATACATTTCGCCCTGAAACATTTCTTGTTCATTATTTCGTTTTTTTTTATTATAATTAAAACGTTTTTTTAGCTTTTGTTTTATTATGATTTGCAAAACAGTACTGATATTGATAATTTTGTTCGTTGAAAACAAAATTTATTACAATTTTGTTTGTTATTACAAAAACAAACCGGCAAATTTTAGCTTTATGTTTATGTTTTTTTTATTATTATTATATATATAATTAATTAATTTAATTTAATGATTTATTAACAAAATTTAATTAAAATAATAATTGCTAAGAAACCACCAACACAACAACAACAACAACAAAAATACTTTGTTTTAGACGCCCCTCTTTGCAATCTTATATATATATATATATAGTTTTTCTGTTACACATATATTGTCTTGTTTTTTTTATAAAACAATTGAAATTTTGTTTGTTTTCTCTTTAAATGTTTTTGTTTAATCAATTAAATCAATTAACGCTTCCAAATGTCCAAAACAAACAACACAGTTAACGTTTTTTTTATATAGAAGAATTTGTTTTTTTGTTATTTTAAATCATAATTTGTTTTAAAAATCTCTATTAGTTAAAATTATTACTCCCCCCTTACCCTACAAAACAAATTTCTTGTATAAGTATTTTAAGCTCTTCCTTTAAATTTCTTTTGAAAGAAAAAACTCCCCCAAACCAATAACAACAAAAGAAAAAGAAAACCCCTTCTCTCTACTCACACTCAACAGACAAAGTACATTTACTATAATTCACATAATACAGAAACACCTCTTAAGAAGGCGTCCTCCTCAATTTATAAGGTATATATTTAGAAAATATTAAATAATAAAATATAAAAAAAATCTGCCCCAAATATTGCCAGTAAACAATATTGTACACATATATAAATATAATATAGAAGTTAAAAACAAAGAAAAAAAAAACAATTAAAAAAAATAATAAAACATATTTTTTAAATTTAAGTTATAATACTAAATAAAAACAAAACAAATAATTCCATTCTTAACAACCAACAACCATACTTACAAATACTATGTTATTATTATTATACATACCAACCACAATAATATTAATAATAATTAATTAAAACAAAATTGTTTTAAAATATCTTAAACCAAGAGCCACCGAAAGAAAAAGAGAAGAACTGTGTGTCTCCGTTTTGTAGTTTAAGCCTAAATACATATTTTCTTTTCTTAATAAGACTTTATAAAAATGACGCTTTGTATGCAAAAAAAATTTGCACAAAATTAGACACATATTTTTTTTTTAAATAAATTTCTTATTTAATTACAATTTTTTGTAAATTAACTTAAACTAATTAGAAGATTTTCTTTATTTAAAAATTTGTTGCAGCTAAATATGACTTTAAAAAGGTCGTTAAAATGTTCAGAAACCGGCATTTTTAATGGAATTATGTTTAAATATGCTTTTAAAAGTTAAATATGCAAAAATATGCTCTCTAGAGCCAAACAAGCCCTATATTTGGTATAAATATACAAAAATAAGCTTTACACAGAAATGACCTTTGGTTTTAAATAAGTCTTTAAAAGGTCAAAATATGCTTTATAAAAAGATCTTGTGGAAATATGTCCAAATATGCTCTTAAGAGTATTATATGCAAAAATATGCACTTAATATCCAAACAAGCCATATTTTGGTAAAAATATACAGAAATAAGCTTTCAAGAGAGACCTATTGCATTGCATTAAATATGTTTTTAAAGGGTCAACATATGCTTTATAAAAATGGATTGTGGAAATATAAAGGTGTTATATGAAAAATATGCACTCAAGACCGAAACAAGCCTTTCTTTTGTAAAGATATGCAAATGCAAATATTCTTTAAAAGAAATGTTTTTAGTCTCTTCTAATAGCATATGCCTTTAAAAAGGTCAAAATACGCTTCATAAAAAGATATATGCCAAAATATGCCCTTAAGAGTGTAATATGCAAAATTATATGCTCAAGAATCAAAGTATCGTTTTTTAGTCCATAATTGTTGTTTCGTCTAAAATATACCTTTAAAGAGTTAAAATTTCCTTCACAAAAAAATATGCTCTTATGAACTTTTAATAGAAATTTGGAACAATCTCCTCTATTCTGCATCGGTTCGATTACGTTTTCGCATTCCCTTATGAAACGATGGAAAAAAAGATATTATAGTTTTCACTGTTCCATCAAGTGGTTTTCGATCGTAATAGAATCGATGCCGAATAGGAGATATTGGGTCAGTCCGGCCGTTGATAAGATTACCATTAGAGTGCACAACAGACCCGAAAGTGATCTATCAAATCTTAAAACTAAACTGCATGATAAGGCAGTTTTAAATTAATCACAAATTCCATTCCATTTGAAGATATAACGTTCCCACATTCATTCGCGATCAAAAGATCTATATTTCGATTCGAATTGAAATACAGAATAGGGGTGAATATAGTTTGCAGCTAGCTCCTCCGCTAAGTTAGCGGGTAGTGTTCTAGTCTATCGTTCCGTGCGTTGTGGGTACGATTCCTACCAGAGATTTTGGTTAAGAAGCGCAACAGTTCCAATAGTGGGCTAGGTATATTTCTTCGGACATACATCAACCTTTCAAGCAAACAATGAAATCGTAACACTAAAGTGCATGATAAGACAGACAGTTTCAAATTCACCCCTATTCTGCATTTCGATTACGTTTCCGCATTCAGCTACGTTACGATCGAAAATTCGTATTCCATCAAAAAACGGAATAGTAAGAAAAAGAAGAAGCATTTTTATTTCATTTCTGTGTATTCTGCATTACGATCGTAACTACTTTTTTGTAAGTTGTTATTTCAATGACGGAGCTTCGAATTGTAATGCAGAATACCAAAGTTGCCAAACGGTGAAAATTTCGATTCCAATTCACAAATTCTATTCGGAATGATTTAAAAGATATAGATAATCACTCCCTATTCTGCATTTCGTTTACGATCCCGAATTCATTCCTACAAGAAAAGAAAAAGCTGTAGAAATACATACAATCTAGAAAAAGCTGTAGAAATACATACAAACTTACAAATTGAAACATTTCTTCTTTTCGAATTGAATTAAAGAGTGGCATCCAAGGATTTCATTAAAATATTAAATCGTAGAGAGTGTCACTAAGTTTCGCTAACCTTGAACAGATGCTGCAAATTGCTATCAAAATTATCCACTACTGTGATTTGCTACTCTTGTAAATATGCTACGAAAGCTGAAGCCTCTTTATTATATTTACATAATATTTGTAAAGTTTTGTAAATGCCATAGTTTTGTTACTATAGCGATTCGCTATTCATAGTAAATTAACACTTAGAGGTGAAGCATAAGTAAAACAGATCAGAAGTACTAAAATTAAGACATACAGCACTTCGCGAATTTGTAGTATATAAACCCGGAAAAACTTACAATTATGTTATATGATTGAAAACTTCTAGACCTTTTTGAAGCAACACATTATGGAACTAAATATTGCAACTAAGGAAACTATGAAAGATCATTTTAAAGTAAATTATTTGCTTTTTATTATTTTCGATATACAAATACTCTTGCAAATATACTATGCAATATGTTATTTGCCAAGTTTGCAACTATTAACACTATTGCAATGTCAGAATCTTTTAAAGCCAATTGTTTGCTCTCTATACTTTTCTCTTATTTTCCAACATTGCTGTCATTTTTAGGTGAATGTTAGATACGGCTTGTAATACAATAAAAACTGTAAGCTTTTAACTATTGTAAAAATGCAATGGCCGAATGATCTTTGACAAAAGCTGAGATCAAAAGCAATATAATTTTGTTATATTATTAAAACAAAACCTTGAACGTTTGAAAGCAACAAATTATGACATATTTGCCACTCTTGCAAAAAAGCTACAGAGCGTTTTCTAAAAATTTACAACCACATACATACATATGTAAACTATTGTATTGTTTTAACATTTTGCAAACGATTTTTGTTCTTGAGATGTAGAGTTATGCTAACTCTTTGAATGAAGTTTAAAACTTTTAACTGTTGTAAATATGCAATGGTAATTGTAATACCAAGTGCTTTGTTTTTAAAGAAAATAAATTTAGCTTTTAAAACTTTTAGTTTATCAACAACTTGCAAATCGATTACAAGCAGAATATCGAATAGATCTACATATTTTCAAAACGAATTAGTTTCAAACTCTTTCTAACAGATTCCAATTTATAAAAATTTATCTAAATAACAAAACGGACACAGTTTCATCAAAAAAAAATAAATGTTTTCGGTTTCTATAAAACAGAGGAAACTTTCCATAGAACAAGTGACCACAAACCATTTATAAATATAGCTTTCATTAAAATAAAATATTCAATAAATAATATAAAATAAAGTACAAGCGTACAAAAAATATTAAGAAGTATGTACTAATTGTAAGATAAAAAAAAAAAACTTAAAATTTCTACAACTTCTAAAACAACAGCTGCAGCGTTAATTTGTTATTCAAAGAAAGCTAAAAAAACGAAAAAACTGTTTAAAACTAAATTAACATAAAATAAAACAAAACTTTATCAAACTCACCTCCCCCTAAAACAACAAAAATTTGCAGCTCAGTAAAATTAACATAAAAAAAACATTAATTAAACACACAAAATCTAAAAAAAATACATTTAATTAAGAAATAAGTTGTAATAATAAAATTAAAAAAGAAAAAAAACGCAAAACCTACCATACTATAACATAAAATAAACCATATATATTATATAAAAACAAACACATTTTTAATTATAGACTGATTTATTAGTAACTAATCTATATATATTTTAATATAATACAAAAAATATTATTAAAAAAAATAAAATTAATAATAAACATAACATAATAAAAATCCAAAAAGAAAACGAAACTTTAAACTACATATTTAACTATAATTTCCACTTTTTTTTTTGAAAAAAAAAACGTATATAATTTTTAAAAATATTTTTATTTTCTTTTAAAGGAGGAAAAATCTATCTTAGCTCTTAGCATTATTTCCTCCTGTTAAAAAATTTCTTTAAATTTATTATGCTTTAAATTCTTTATAAATAAAACGTATTAATTATACATGATGATTAAAATAACAAACAATTATAGTTATTAATGAACAAGAACAACAACAACAACAACAGCAACATATTAAGAAACAACAAATAAATAATAAAAATAAAAAAAATTGCAGGAATTGTAAAAAAATAAACCAATAAAAGTGTTTTTGTTTTAGAAAAATTTTAAAGGGTAAAGGACAATATCGCTCCCAACCCCCAACCTTTATTTAGTAATTTGATTGATTCTGTTTCCGCCTTCAGTTATGCCACTTAAGTGTTGAATCGAAATGCAGAGTATCAAAGTTCGAATAGAAATTTTCTCCGTTTGACAACTTTGGTATTCTGCATTTCGATTCGGAGGTCCGTCACTAAACAAAAAACAACTTACAAAAAGGTAGTTACGATCGTTATGCAGAATACACACAATCGTAAAGCATTGAAATAAAATGGAAATGCTTCTTCTTTTTCTTACGATTCCATTTCTTGTTGGAATACCAATTTTCGATCGTAGCGTAACTGAGAGCGGAAACGTAATCGAAATGTTGAATAGGGGTGTTTAACTTTCTTTCGCGTTATTTTATATAAACAAAAAAACTCGTGGCCAACTTTATTTCCTAAGATCATAGTACTGCAGGCACGCGCAAATTGCATAATAGAAACAAGGTCCCAAAAGTGCTAGCCGGCATCATTCGGGGCATGGATAAATAAACCTTGTTGGCTATATAATGATTAATTATGCTGCACCAGTATAGTGGGTATATGGCATACACAGTGGAGAAACATTTAAGGATGAAAAAATTCCGTGTTAAGGACTGTAACGATGAGAATTATCTTAAAACATCACCTAGACAAGGAATCTAACGTACTTCCAGTCAAGAAACACAACGTCATGTTTGCTATACAGTTACTACTGTAACATCACACAGTTGAATGCTTCACCAAGTCATGTATGAACACCTGCAGTGTTAGCCAATTTCACGGTGGTCTTTTTGAAACCACTGGGTGAGCTTGTATGACGACTCACCACCGTTTCTTTGTATATCTTATAAGCAGGTGGCAATTTTTGTATATGGTTATGCCGATCCATGTACAAGCACTTTGCCCAAGTACTTGAGCTATCCAATCTCTGACCATTGCTGCAACGTTACCCTGTGGTAAATCTGATATGAACAGAGTTTTTCCTGAACATACCTGAACAGGAAAGGAAAATTCAATGGTATCATTTGCAAAAGATACCTATCATCCATCATCATTCAACCCAGTACACTTCTCATTCAACCGACACACTCATAGAGAACAACATTCGACACACTCCTCTAGGTATAGGCACTGGAAAGATCCGTATATTCCTACCTTCATCCTGTATCATATGCACCTAACACCAACTCATTTTCAACACTTAGTCCCACAGTTACTCCTCTGTGAAGTCTATATATCCCGAAAATTCTCTTCCCGCGAATTTGGGTTTAAACCACAACCACTAAGTGGATCCCAAAGTAACCTCAACCAACTGACCAGGTCCTGACAAAGTCCTGCGGGGAACTGGCCACCCGTTGTACCAGATTATGTGGTTCGACCCCACGTCAAATCAGTCCAAGTCGAAATAACGTTAATTTCGTTTAAAACAAGGAAGTATTGTAAATTTCCATTAAAACTAAAAAAATAACGTAAATTTCCTTTGAAACTCAAAAATATCGTAAATTTCATTTAAAACTAGGAAATATCGAAAATTTCCTTTGAAATTAGAATATATACTAAACTTCTTTTAAAACTAGAAAATATCTTAAATTTCCTTTTTAACTAAAAAATATCGTAAATTTCATTTTAAACTAAAAAATATTGTTAATGTTCTTTAAAACTAGAAAATATTTTAAATTTCCCTTTTAACTAAAAAGTATCGTAAATTTCCTTTAAAAATGGAAAATATGGTAAAAATATCGTAAATTTCCTTTAAAACTAGAAAATATTGTAAATTTTCCTCAAACTAGAAAATGTTGTAAACTTCCTTTAAAACTAGAAAATATCGTAAATTTCAACTAGAAAATATTGTAAATTTTCCTCAAAACTAGATTAAATTTCCTTTAAAAATGGAAGATATGGTAAAAATATCGTAAATTTCCTTTAAAACTAGAAAATATCGAAAACTTTCCTCAAAAATAGAAAATATCGTAAATTTCTGTTAAAACTAGAAAATATCGTAAATTTTCCCCAAACTAGAAAATATCGTAAATTTCCTTTAAAACTAGAAAATATCGTAAATTTCAAAACGGAAAATATCGTAAATTTTCTTTAAAAACTGAAAATATGATAAATTTTATTCAACTAACTTATCATCAAATTTTCCTTCTAACTAAAAAATATCGTAAATTTCCTTTAAAACTAGAAAAGATTGTAAATTTTCTTTAGAACCCACATTTTCTTTAAAAGCTAAAAGAAACTATTATAAACCTTCTTTCGAAATAAAAAAAAACACATTTTTACATTTCATCAAATATTTATTTAATTTTAATTTTGTTGTTTTGTTTTTTTTTTACTATTAGCTAAATTTAAACCTGATCCCGAATTAAAAAAAAACAAATTACGAATGTATTATGAAAATATATAAATTCAATTAATACTCTTTTGCAAACAAATCATCATCAATTTGGTTTTAATACGTTAATGTTTATTTTGTCCTATGACCAAATTAAAAAATTTAGTAAATTGTAGGCGATATCTTATAAATAATATAAAGATTACATCCATATAATTACAAAAATTAAAGGAGAAAGAAAAAATAAAGAAACTAACAAAATAAAGAGGGCAACGTTTAAAATAAAAAAGAAAAAAAAAATATTTCATTATTATTTAAAATTTGTTTTTAAATTCAAAATTTTATGCGAACGAAACCAGTTTTCAAGAACACTGGGGGGAAGTAAAAAAAAAGAAAATAAAAATAATATGTTTTATAAATGGGAATTATAATTCCATAACAATATTAAAAGTAAAAAAATACTAATAAAAAATACATGTACGTTGTGTAGTTAGCAAAAAATTAATAATAATCTAAACTAATAATAATTATAAATGAGATAGTTTCAAGTCAAATTGGACAGAGAGCTGTTTATATTATATTTAATAAGATAAAGTCAAAAATAGCAAGGTTTTTTTTTTTCTTCCTAAACTTTGGTACGTTTAACGGTATGACCCTCTATGCCCACATTACATCTGGAGGCTATATCATTTGCTGAATTTATACTGGTTATAGCGGAGAGTGCCGAAACGGTAGTGCCTATATTACTTAGAACACCACCATTGCTGGGCCTTTTACGATTGGGTGAGGGTACTGGAGATTTCTGTTTGAGACACTCTACATCATCGAATACAACTTGTGCACCACCACCACATGTTGGTATAATATTGCCTTTGAAGAGTTTAGTTTCTACATCACCATCTGTATCGGCATCTTGTGATACTAGTATATATTTGTTGGCTTTGTGTCCGGTTAAATCTTTCATTTCTTGCAGCTTGGTTACGGATTTACGATTTTTAAGGTATGGTTGTAGAATAGTACCAAGGGGTACAGGATTGGGGGCACGATGTTCTATCCATTTTTCTCCAGCCGAACGAGAACGACGATGACGTTTGTTAGCGGCGGCCATGCCCTAGAATAAAATAAATTGGAAATTTAGTGTTAAATTTTGTAGTAATGTAGATAATATTGTAAATTTTCTATATCTAATATCGTAAATTTTCTATAAAACAGGAAAATATCTTAAACTTTCTTTAAAAGTAGAAAATATCGTAAATTTCCTTTAAAACTAGAATGTATCGTAAATTTACTTTAAAAATAGAAAATATTATAAATTTCTTTTAGAACTACAAAATTACGATAAATTTCCTTAAAACTAGAAAATATCGTAAAATTATTTTAAAACTACAAAGTATAGTAAATTTTCTTTAAAACTAGGGAAAATATCGTAAATATTCGTTAAAACTGAGAAAACCCATAAATTTTCTTTTAAACATACAATATCGTAAATTTCCTTAAAACAAGAAAATATCGTAAATTTCTTTAAAAACTACAAAATATCGTAAATTTCCTTTAGAACTAGGAAAAATCTAAAATTTTCCTTTAAAATTAGAAAATATCGTAAATTTTCTTTCCAAACATATATCGTAAATTTTCATTAAAAATAGAAAATATCGTAAATTTCGTTTAAAACTAAAAATATCGTAAATTTTCATTAAAATATCGTAATTTTCATTTAAAACTATAAAACGTCGTAAATTTTCCTTTAACACAAGAAAATATCGTAAATTTGCTTTAAAAATAGAAAATGTCGTAAATTTTCATTTAATACAAGAAAATTTTGTACATTTCCTTTAAAACTAGAATGTATCGTAAATTTACTTTAAAAATAGAAAATAACGTAAATTTCTTTTAAAACTACAAAATATCGTAAATTTCCTTAAAACTAGAAAATATCGTAAAATTATTTTAAAACTACAAAGTATAGTAAATTTTCTTTAAAACTAGGGAAAATATCGTAAATATTCGTTAAAACTGAGAAAACCCGTAAATTTTCTTTTAAACATACAATATCGTAAATTTCCTTAAAACAAGAAAATATCGTAAATTTCTTTAAAAACTACAAAATATCGTAAATTTCCTTTAGAACTAGGAAAAATCTAAAATTTTCCTTTAAAATTAGAAAATATCGTAAATTTTCTTTCCAAACATATATCGTAAATTTTCATTAAAAATAGAAAATATCGTAAATTTCGTTTAAAACTAAAAATATCGTAAATTTTCATTAAAATATCGTAATTTTCATTTAAAACTATAAAACGTCGTAAATTTTCCTTTAACACAAGAAAATATCGTAAATTTGCTTTAAAAATAGAAAATGTCGTAAATTTTCATTTAATACAAGAAAATGTTGTAAGTTTTCTTTAAACTACAAAATGACCATCAATTTTGTATGGGGAACAGCTCATTTAATTCCTAAATTAAATACTTAATCAGATACGATTTCCTGTCTAACTACAATAATCCTTTGTTTAAAAAGAAAATTTTCCTTTTCTTTTCTCATTTTTCAACAAAAGCCTAAAGAAATATGTTTTATTGTTATCTTTGCCACCTTTGTTTTACGCATTTTCCCTCACTTCTATTTCCCTCCAAAATGTCTTAACAGGTAAAAATGGTTTGTGTGTACAAAATTTTCCACAAAAAAATATGTCCATACAAACTTACCCTTGGTACTCTAGGTGCACCATATAAATCTGTTCTTGGTGTAGCGGTGGCAGTTGGCACAGTTCTTATTGATTCAGCTGGCTGTATTGGCATTTCCTTATCCACCGATAGATTTTCTGAACTTCTCGATCTGGGTATTCTAATGGCCATATCATCTGATTGTATTATATTTGACAATAATTTTAATTTTTCATCTTTGCTACGTATTTTATTTTGTAATTTTGCATGTTTTAAATCATGTAAACGATCACGTTTTTCAACTTCAACTGCCAGCTTAGAATCAAATTTCTTTTTTTGATTTTCTTTCTCCTGTTCCTTACGACTGAGCATATTTTGATGATCTCTTAGTTTGCGTGTTAATTCATCTATCTGTCTTTCACGATTACCCAATTTGTTGTTGAGCACATCTATGGAACTTTCATGAACGCGAATTTTATTTTCCAAAGCATAAGAACGATCACGTTCTTGTTTGTAAACAGCTTTTAGAGAAGCTAATTCAGTGCGTAAGGAGAGATTTTCTTTTTCCATTTGCATCAAATGTGAGCGGAAGTTGTCAACTGGGGTAAAAAGACAAAATTGAATAATTATTCATATTATAAACCAATTATGTATACTACTTACATCTTGTTTCCAAGTCACTGCTTAGTAATTTTCTTTTCTCTATTCGCTGCATTAGATATTGCATTAAATCTGCAATGGTGTTTTCTGCTTCTGGACCATCTAGTTTATATTCTGGGAAATTGGGTCCTAAGGTATAAACCAAACCCACATCTACATCTAATGTTTTAGCTTCACTATAGCCCAAATCATTGAGATTGTTTACCGCCATTTTGAATAGTTTATTGGCCTTGCGACGTCCTGGGGTTAAGCCTAAATCTGTTTTTATAGGAGCAGCGCGTGCTATCTGCACTTCCTGGGTCATTTCGGCAAATTTCATAACTTGCTGCAAATACATAAACAAATAAAATCAAAATACTCTAATTATATAACTAAATCCTACCGTATTTTCATCATAATCCTCCGCCCGCGGGTTAATACACACTATCATAGACACCTGACCCTCACCATCGAAATAGTTCTTAAATAAATGGGTTATTTTTGAATCACGATAGGGCACCTTTTTCGAGGCAGCATTTGTTACTTGTTGATTTTCTCTTAAGTATTCCAAACAAGTACGTAGTGTCATTAGTGAATTATTAATATTTCCCGCTTCTCTCAAACGCATGCCAGTGTTTTTGGTACGCGATGATCTTTCACTGCCAGCCAAATCTACCAGAGACAATTGACTCACTGTTATGGTACGTTTATCTTGTACAATATTTTCTCCCTGGCAATCTGTGGGAGCTTGTACTAAACGTATATTAAAGACGGAATGGCTACGACTAGATTCTGCATTTAACACTGTATGACCCATACGTTTACGTTTTTGTCCTGTTTGAAAGGCTTCTATGGCCTCCTCCACAGATTTAATTTCAATTTCGGTAACACCATGAACAAACATATTGTGATTGGCATCTTCGCGAATAATTTTGCTTTGCAAAGTTCTGAGGAATATAAAAACAAACTTAAAAACCCTGTACATATTTTTAATATACAAATCTTCTTCTACTTACTTCTGAATGCCTCCCTCTTCCAGTAAATCATATACACTATTATTGTATACTTCTACATAGGTTATGAATACGGCATACATATTATCCTCCTCGATGCCCTGTAAAGGAGCCATTTCACATGAGGCCTGTGAAGCTATTTCCGGATCAGAATCTTTACGTCTCAATGCACCCCTACCAGCAAAACGTTGATTCATTTCTTGCTGCCGCTCTAAAAGTGCATCTGCTTCCGACAGTATTTCAAAACCATTTAAACGATCCGGTTTGAATATATATTTTTTAGTTTGATAATCCGATATGGTACGAAATAAAACATCCAAACATCTGGGCATTATGCCGCGATGTCTAACATCACCCGTCATGGTATAAGTTTTACCACTGCCAGTGACACCATAAGTAAACAATAGACTATTACGGCCTCTTATTAAATTCTCCACCAAGGGTTGTGCCACCCCTGCGAAAACATCTTGCTGTGTGGCATTCGATTCGAAAACATGTTTAAATATGTATTGAGTTTCTTTGCAAGTACCCTGTTTACTGCCTAAAGCCTGCTCCGGTGAGGTTAGAACAATAGTAGTGGAATTTTTTACCTTTACACATGATAAATCACCATCGGAGGGTAATGGCCGTACACGGCAGAATACATGTACGGGATCTTTTTGTTTAAGTGGGCAATTTTCATTATTAGGATTATTTTCCTGTGATAGTTGGGTACGCAAGCGTGCTTCTCTTTGTTGGTGCGGTGTACGCATAACCCTCATGGGAGTCCTGGCTCTAAAAATAGAAAACAAAATACCTTAGAAAACTTGTTCCTTATCTTTGCACAGGTCCTTCTATACTACTTACGTGGATTTCATGATTTCTATTTGTTTTTCTTAATCTTTTATCACTTATTCTTGTTATTTTCACTTTAAATGTTAATAATTTCTTCAAATTTATAGCTTTTATTTAATTTTTATGCAAAAATTCTTGTATTTTTCTTCAGTTATTTTTAAACAAACATGTTTAAGAAATAAGAGACGCGGTAAAATGGCGATGAAGTTGAGTTTTCATAAACATCAGCTTTAATACAGCACATAGAAAACAGTGTTGTATGTGTGACAGCTAATTCATAGCAAACAGCTTTTGTATATAAACAGGACACGGTTCTATCGGTAAATATGATGTTTAGCTCGTTTTTTTATACAAAATAGTTAACAACACTAAAATGTTACTTACTTATCTACCATAAACAGGAATTGTCAAAGTAACTTTTTTTTTTATTTTTCAGTTAGTTTTTTCGCGCTTTTTTGACGACTGAAGTGAAATTTTTCTAAGTTTTTATAAAATAATATTTTTAATAAAATCTGATAAATAATTATGATGTGTGTGTATATATTATTGTATATATTGTGTGTGTATGAAATTAGTGTTGGATTTTATAAAGAAAGTAACAAAGAAAGTAATAAATAAATTAAATATGGAAGCTGTCGTACTTACAACAAAAAAAAACAAGCAAGTAAGTAAGTAAGTTTGTTAGTTTTAGTTGAAAATTAAATTGTTTTAAAATAATAATCAATTTGCAAAGTTTATAATTAATAATTACATATTAATTAGAGAGTGTAGTTTTTCCAAATGCTTCTTGGTCCAGATTAATTTAGTCCACACTTAGAAAACGTGCGTACATATATATGTATGTACAGGAGGCTCTCTTCGGTTCTTTTGTGTAGGCAGACATCTTGGTGACGCAAAGCTTTTTTATGTTGTTGTTTTGTTGATTTTGTTATTGTAAAATCTAATATACATACATACATTCATATATACATATAGTTAGGGATTTGCGAAAGCCAAGTTAGTTTAGCGAATGCAAAAATAAATAAATATGCAATTAAAGTAAATTTTAATAGAAAATTTAAAAGAAAAATTAAATACATATGTACATATTCGTAGGAAATTAAAGTGATCACAGATTTTCTTTCTTTTTGCCCTAGCACCTTTAGTTTAGCCAGAAAATGGACTTTTATGTTTTCACTCAAAATCTCGGTTTTTGGTTGGAAATTAAAGTGATCACAGATTTTCATTCTTTTTGCCCTAGCGCCTTTAGTTTAGCCAGAAAATAGACTTTTATGTTTTCACTCAAAATCTCGGTTTTTGGTTGGAAATTAAAGTGATCACAGATTTTCTTTCTTTTTGCCCTAGCGCCTTTAGTTTAGCCAGAAAATAGACTTTTATGTTTTCACTCAAAAACTCGGTTTTTCGTAGGAAATTAAAGTGATCACAGATTTTCTTTCTTTTTGCCCTAGCGCCTTTAGTTTAGCCAGAAAATGGACTTTTATGTTTTCACTCAAAAACTCGGTTTTTCGTAGGAAATTAAAGTGATCACAGATTTTCTTTCTTTTTGCCCTAGCGCCTTTAGTTTAGCCAGAAAATGGACTTTTATGTTTTCACTCAAAAACT
This sequence comes from Lucilia sericata, assembly GCF_015586225.1. NCBI lineage: Eukaryota > Metazoa > Arthropoda > Insecta > Diptera > Calliphoridae > Lucilia > Lucilia sericata. Next base: position 7,042 of record NW_023995708.1, on the reverse strand, counting down.
CGGTTTTTCGTAGGAAATTAAAGTGATCACAGATTTTCTTTCTTTTTGCCCTAGCGCCTTTAGTTTAGCCAGAAAATAGACTTTTATGTTTTCACTCAAAAACTCGGTTTTTCGTAGGAAATTAAAGTGATCACAGATTTTCTTTCTTTTTGCCCTAGCGCCTTTAGTTTAGCCAGAAAATAGATTTTTATGTTTTCACTCAAAAACTCGGTTTTTTGGTGGAAATTAAAGTGATCACAGATTTTCTTTCTTTTTGCCCTAGCGCCTTTAGTTTAGCCAGAAAATGGACTTTTATGTTTTCACTCAAAAACTCGGTTTTTGGTTGGAAATTAAGGTGATCACAGATTTTCTTTCTTTTTGCCCTAGCGCCTTTAGTTTAGCCAGAAAATGGACTTTTATGTTTTCACTCACAAACTCGGTTTTTCGTTGGAAATTAAAGTGATCACAGATTATCTTTCTTTTTGCCCTAGCGCCTTTAGTTTAGCCAGAAAATGGACTTTTATGTTTTCACTCAAAATCTCGGTTTTTCGTAGGAAATTAAAGTGATCACAGATTTTCTTTCTTTGGTTTAGCCAGAAAATGGACTTTTATGTTTTCACTCAAAAACTCGGTTTTTCGTAGGAAATTAAAGTGATCACAGATTTTCTTTCTTTTTGCCCTAGCGCCTTTAGTTTAGCCAGAAAATGGACTTTTATGTTTTCACTCAATAACTCGGTTTTTCGTAGGAAATTAAAGTGATCACTGATCACAGATTTTCTTTCTTTTTGCCCTAGCGCCTTTAGTTTAGCCAGAAAATGGACTTTTATGTTTTCACTCAAAATCTCGGTTTTTGGTTGGAAATTAAAGTGATCACAGATTTTCTTTCTTTTTGCCCTAGCGCCTTTAGTTTAGCCAGAAAATGGACTTTTATGTTTTCACTCAAAATCTCGGTTTTTGGTTGGAAATTAAAGTGATCACAGATTTTCATTCTTTTTGCCCTAGCGCCTTTAGTTTAGCCAGAAAATAGACTTGTATGTTTTCACTCAAAATCTCGGTTTTTGGTTGGAAATTAAAGTGATCACAGATTTTCTTTCTTTTTGCCCTAGCGCCTTTAGTTTAGCCAGAAAATAGACTTTTATGTTTTCACTCAAAAACTCGGTTTTTTGTAGGAAATTAAAGTGATCACAGATTTTCTTTCTTTTTGCCCTAGCGCCTTTAGTTTAGCCAGAAAATAGACTTTTATGTTTTCACTCAAAAACTCGGTTTTTCGTAGGAAATTAAAGTGATCACAGATTTTCTTTCTTTTTGCCCTAGCGCCTTTAGTTTAGCCAGAAAATAGATTTTTATGTTTTCACTCAAAAACTCGGTTTTTTGGTGGAAATTAAAGTGATCACAGATTTTCTTTCTTTTTGCCCTAGCGCCTTTAGTTTAGCCAGAAAATGGACTTTTATGTTTTCACTCAAAATCTCGGTTTTTGGTTGGAAATTAAAGTGATCACAGATTTTCTTTCTTTTTGCCCTAGCGCCTTTAGTTTAGCCAGAAAATGGACTTTATGTTTTCACTCAAAAACTCGGTTTTTCGTTGGAAATTAAAGTGATCACAGATTATCTTTCTTTTTGCCCTAGCGCCTTTAGTTTAGCCAGAAAATGGACTTTTATGTTTTCACTCAAAATCTCGGTTTTTGGTTGGAAATTAAAGTGATCACAGATTTTCTTTCTTTTGCCCTAGCGACTTTAGTTTAGCCAGAAAATGGACTTTTATGTTTTCACTCAAAATCTCGGTTTTGGTTGGAAATTAAAGTGATCACAGATTTTCTTACTTTTTGCCCTAGCGCCTTTAGTTTAGCCAGAAAATGGACTTTTATGTTTTCACTCAAAAACTCGGTTTTTCGTTGGAAATTAAAGTGATTACTGATTATCTTTCTTTTTGCCCTAGCGCCTTTAGTTTAGCCAGAAAATGGACTTTTATGTTTTCACTCAAAAACTCGGTTTTTCGTTGGAAATTAAAGTGATCACAGATTTTCTTTCTTTTTGCCCTAGCGCCTTTAGTTTAGCCAGAAAATGGACTTTTATGTTTTCACTCAAAATCTCGGTTTTTGGTTGGAAATTAAAGTGTTCACAGATTTTCATTCTTTTTGCCCTAGCGCCTTTAGTTTAGCGAGAAAATAGACTTTCATGTTTTCACTCAAAATCTCGGTTTTTGGTTGGAAATTAAAGTGATCACAGATTTTCTTTCTTTTTGCCCTAGCGCCTTTAGTTTAGCCAGAAAATAGACTTTTATGTTTTCACTCAAAAACTCGGTTTTTGTAGGAAATTAAAGTGATCACAGATTTTCTTTCTTTTTGCCCTAGCGCCTTTAGTTTAGCCAGAAAATAGACTTTTATGTTTTCACTCAAAAACTCGGTTTTTGGTTGGAAATTAAAGTGATCACAGATTTTCTTTCTTTTTAGCCCTAGCGCCTTTAGTTTAGCCAGAAAATAGATTTTTATGTTTTCACTCAAAACTCGGTTTTTTGGTGGAAATTAAAGTGATCACAGATTTTCTTTCTTTTTGCCCTAGCGCCTTTAGTTTAGCCAGAAAATAGATTTTTATGTTTTCACTCAAAAACTCGGTTTTTTGGTGGAAATTAAAGTGATCACAGATTTTCTTTCTTTTTGCCCTAGCGCCTTTAGTTTAGCCAGAAAATAGACTTTTATGTTTTCACTCAAAATCTCGGTTTTTGGTTGGAAATTAAAGTGATCACAGATTTTCTTTCTTTTTGCCCTAGCGCCTTTAGTTTAGCCAGAAAATGGACTTTTATGTTTTCACTCAAAATCTCGGTTTTTCGTAGGAAATTAAAGTGATCACAGATTTTCTTTCTTTTTGCCCTAGCGCCTTTAGTTTAGCCAGAAAATAGATTTTTATGTTTTCACTCAAAACTCGGTTTTTTGGTGGAAATTTAAGTGATCACAGATTTTCTTTCTTTTTGCCCTAGCGCCTTTAGTTTAGCCAGAAAATGGACTTTTATGTTTTCACTCAAAATCTCGGTTTTTTGTTGGAAATTAAAATCACAGATTTTCATTCTTTTTGCCCTAGCGCCTTTAGTTTAGCCAGAAAATAGACTTTTATGTTTTCACTCAAAATCTCGGTTTTTGGTTGGAAATTAAAGTGATCACAGATTTTCTTTCTTTTTGCCCTAGCGCCTTTAGTTTAGCCAGAAAATAGACTTTTATGTTTTCACTCAAAAACTCGGTTTTTTGTAGGAAATTAAAGTGATCACAGATTTTCTTTCTTTTTGCCCTAGCGCCTTTAGTTTAGCCAGAAAATAGACTTTTATGTTTCACTCAAAAACTCGGTTTTTCGTAGGAAATTAAAGTGATCACAGATTTTCTTTCTTTTTGCCCTAGCGCCTTTAGTTTAGCCAGAAAATAGATTTTATGTTTTCACTCAAAAACTCGGTTTTTTGGTGGAAATTAAAGTGATCACAGATTTTCTTTCTTTTTGCCCTAGCGCCTTTAGTTTAGCCAGAAAATGGACTTTTATGTTTTCACTCAAAATCTCGGTTTTTGTTGGAAATTAAAGTGATCACAGATTTCTTTCTTTTTGCCCTAGCGCCTTTAGTTTAGCCAGAAAATGGACTTTTATGTTTTCACTCAAAACTCGGTTTTTCGTGGAAATTAAAGTGATCACAGATTATCTTTCTTTTTGCCCTAGCGCCTTTAGTTTAGCCAGAAAATGGACTTTTATGTTTTCACTCAAAATCTCGGTTTTTGGTTGGAAATTAAAGTGATCACAGATTTTCTTTCTTTTGCCCTAGCGCCTTTAGTTTAGCCAGAAAATGGACTTTTATGTTTTTCACTCAAAATCTCGGTTTTTGGTTGGAAATTAAAGTGATCACAGATTTTCTTACTTTTTGCCCTAGCGCCTTTAGTTTAGCCAGAAAATGGACTTTTATGTTTTCACTCAAAAACTCGGTTTTTCGTTGGAAATTAAAGTGATTACAGATTATCTTTCTTTTTGCCCTAGCGCCTTTAGTTTAGCCAGAAAATGGACTTTTATGTTTTCACTCAAAACTCGGTTTTTGGTTGGAAATTAAAGTGATCACAGATTTTCTTTCTTTTTGCCCTAGCGCCTTTAGTTTAGCCAGAAAATGGACTTTTATGTTTCACTCAAAATCTCGGTTTTTGGTTGGAAATTAAAGTGATCACAGATTTTCATTCTTTTTGCCCTAGCGCCTTTAGTTTAGCGAGAAAATAGACTTTTATGTTTTCACTCAAAATCTCGGTTTTTGGTTGGAAATTAAAGTGATCACAGATTTTCTTTCTTTTTGCCCTAGCGCCTTTAGTTTAGCCAGAAAATAGACTTTTATGTTTTCACTCAAAAACTCGGTTTTTGTAGGAAATTAAAGTGATCACAGATTTTCTTTCTTTTGCCCTAGCGCCTTTAGTTTAGCCAGAAAATAGACTTTTATGTTTTCACTCAAAATCTCGGTTTTTGGTTGGAAATTAAAGTGATCACAGATTTTCTTTCTTTTTGCCCTAGCGCCTTTAGTTTAGCCAGAAAATGGACTTTTATGTTTTCACTCAAAATCTCGGTTTTTCGTAGGAAATTAAAGTGATCACAGATTTTCTTTCTTTTTGCCCTAGCGCCTTAGTTTAGCCAGAAAATAGATTTTTATGTTTTCACTCAAAAACTCGGTTTTTTGGTGGAAATTAAAGTGATCACAGATTTTCTTTCTTTTTGCCCTAGCGCCTTTAGTTTAGCCAGAAAATGGACTTTTATGTTTTCACTCAAAATCTTTTGCCCTAGCGCCTTTAGTTTAGCCAGAAAATGGACTTTTATGTTTTCACTCAAAATCTCGGTTTTTGGTTGGAAATTAAAGTGATCACAGATTTTCATTCTTTTTGCCCTAGCGCCTTTAGTTTAGCCAGAAAATAGACTTTTATGTTTTCACTCAAAATCTCGGTTTTTGGTTGGAAATTAAAGTGATCACAGATTTTCTTTCTTTTTGCCCTAGCGCCTTAGTTTAGCCAGAAAATGGACTTTTATGTTTTCACTCAAAATCTCGGTTTTTCGTAGGAAATTAAAGTGATCACAGATTTTCTTTCTTTTTGCCCTAGCGCCTTTGGTTTAGCCAGAAAATGGACTTTTATGTTTTCACTCAAAAACTCGGTTTTTCGTAGGAAATTAAAGTGATCACAGATTTTCTTTCTTTTTGCCCTAGCGCCTTTGGTTTAGCCAGAAAATGGACTTTTATGTTTTCACTCAAAACTCGGTTTTTCGTAGGAAATTGAAGTGATTACAGATTTTCTTTCTTTTTGCCCTAGCGCCTTTAGTTTAGCCAGAAAATGGACTTTTATGTTTTCACTCAAAAACTCGGTTTTTCGTAGGAAATTAAAGTGATCACAGATTTTCTTTCTTTTTGCCCTAGCGCCTTTAGTTTAGCCAGAAAATGGACTTTTATGTTTTCACTCAATAACTCAGTTTTTCGTAGGAAATTAAAGTGATCACAGATTTTCTTTCTTTTTGCCCTAGCGCCTTTAGTTTAGCCAGAAAATGGACTTTTATGTTTTCACTCAAAAACTCGGTTTTTAGTAGGAAATTAAAGTGATCACAGATTTTCTTTCTTTTTGCCCTAGCGCCTTTAGTTTAGCCAGAAAATAGACTTTTATGTTTTCACTCGGTTTTTCGTAGGAAATTAAAGTGATCACAGATTTTCTTTCTTTTTGCCCTAGCGCCTTTAGTTTAGCCAGAAAATAGACTTTTATGTTTCACTCAAAAACTCGGTTTTTCGTAGGAAATTAAAGTGATCACAGATTTTCTTTCTTTTTTGCCCTAGCGCCTTTAGTTTAGCCAGAAATGGACTTTTATGTTTTCACTCAAAAATCTCGGTTTTTGGTTATGGAAATTAAAGTGATCACAGATTTTCTTTCCTTTTGCCCTAGCGCCTTTAGTTTAGCCAGAAAATGGACTTTTATGTTTTCACTCAAAATCTCGGTTTTTGGTTGGAAATTAAAGTGATCACAGATTTCATTCTTTTTGCCCTAGCGCCTTTAGTTTAGCCAGAAAATAGACTTTTTATGTTTTCACTCAAAATCTCGGTTTTTGGTTAGGAAATAAAGTGATCACAGATTTTCTTTCTTTTTGCCCTAGCGCCTTTAGTTTAGCCAGAAAATAGACTTTTATGTTTTCACTCAAAACTCGGTTTTTGTAGGAAATTAAAGTGATCACAGATTTTCTTTCTTTTTGCCCTAGCGCCTTTAGTTTAGCCAGAAAATGGACTTTTATGTTTTCACTCAAAAACTCGGTTTTTCGTAGGAAATTAAAGTGATCACAGATTTTCTTTCTTTTGCCCTAGCGCCTTTAGTTTAGCCAGAAAATGGACTTTTATGTTTTCACTCAAAAACTCGGTTTTTGGTAGGAAATTAAAGTGATCACAGTTTCTTTTTTTTTGCCCTAGCGCCTTTAGTTTAGCCAGAAAATGGACTTTTATGTTTTCACTCAAAACTCGGTTTTTCGTAGGAAATTAAAGTGATCACAGATTTTCTTTCTTTTTGCCCTAGCGCCTTTAGTTTAGCCAGAAAATGGACTTTTATGTTTTCACTCAAAAACTCGGTTTTTCGTAGGAAATTAAAGTGATACAGATTTCTTTCTTTTTGCCCTAGCGCCTTTAGTTTAGCCAGAAAATGGACTTTTATGTTTTCACTCAAAACTCGGTTTTTCGTAGGAAATTAAAGTGATCACAGATTTTCTTTCTTTTTGCCCTAGCGCCTTTAGTTTAGCCAGAAAATGGACTTTTATGTTTTCACTCAAAATCTCGGTTTTTGGTTGGAAATTAAAGTGATCACAGATTTTCTTTCTTTTTGCCCTAGCGCCTTTAGTTTAGCCAGAAAATGGACTTTTATGTTTTCACTCAAAACTCGGTTTTTCGTGGAAATTAAAGTGATCACAGATTTTCTTTTTTTTGCCCTAGCGCCTTTAGTTTAGCCAGAAAATGGACTTTTATGTTTTCACTCAAAACTCGGTTTTTGGTGGAAATTAAAGTGATCACAGATTTTCTTTTTTTTGCCCTAGCGCCTTTAGTT
>NW_023995707.1:0-90750 GCF_015586225.1 Lucilia sericata | reverse complement strand
AACTAACTAACTAACTAACTAAACTAACTAACTAACTAACTAACTAACTAACTAACTAACTAAAACTAACTAACTAACTAACTAACTACTAACTAACTACTTAACTAACTAACTAAGTAACTAACTAACTAAGTAACCTACCAACTAACTCCTCAGTTTAGAACTAACTAACTGACTAACTAACCTACCAACTACCTTCTCAGTTTAGATTTTTCAACAGAAAATACTATGTAACTGTAAAATTCATTAAGAAAAAAAATGAAATTATCAGCGGACCTTGAATTATTAAATAATTTTCACTACTTATCAATAATTATTTTATGCGTCTTAAACAATTTCTAATAAAATCTCTATAATTACATGCAAATAGATTAAATAGTCTTAAATAGAGTTCATAGCCTTATGTAAATTTTTGTAAAATGTTATCAAAATGTAATTAAAATATTTTACTTAACAAATACGCTGAGTCAGTTTGTAAAATTTTAACTGTAACAGTAAAGTTTGTCCAATAAATAATTTGTTGTTAAAATAAATTTAAAACATGATATTTTTTTTTTTTAATATGTAACACTTACTGTTTGTAGGTATTTACAGTTGTTTGTTGTTGGGCTTTAATATCAACAAAATAAAGCCACTCGAGCAAAACTTTAGCAACACCAATTTAACAAAAAAAAAAAAAAAAAAATAATAATAAAAAAAACTACAAAGTAATTTAATCCAAATAAATAAATGGTTGACACGTTGTTTAATGTTGTTTTTGCTAATAGAATTTAACACTTTTTGTTGCTGTTGTTGTGTTGATTTAAAATTCACCAAAAATGATTACACTTTCAATAAAAATGCGAATGATTTTAATTTACACAATTAGCATGTTGTTTTTTTGCTGTTTAATTTTATTTAACTTGACTTCTTTTTAGGTTGAAATTTTTCAATTTTCACTGAAAATAGAAAGAGGAGAAAACAAATGGGAGTTTTAATAAATATTTACTTTAATAATATATTTTATATTATTATAAAATCTTGTACTAAAAATATTTAAAATTATTATATTTTATTAAATATATAAATGGCATTATAATGTATTTTTAGTTCCAAGAGAAATTAAGGTGTTAAAAGCGATGTTAATTAAAGATCCGAGGTTGGGTTGTTGCTTTAATATTACTTTGTTGTAAAATTAAGTTTATTGAACTATTTATTCATGTTTTATTATTTTAGATAAATGAGATAAAATGAAGACACGAAAGGCCCAAATGTTTATAAAATTTCTTCTCTATTCTAGTCTTAGACCCACAAAATTGTGCAATTATTCCATGTCTGTTGAAAATACTATAGGTTCCAAGAGGACAACACTTTTATTCCTTCAGAGAACTTTGAACTGTTTCACTTAAATGAGATTCTAGTTTTATCCATTCTGTTCGGTAAAATAATGATTACAACGTTGTTAATGTTTAAAAAATTTACTTTATAAACCCGGTAGTAAACAGTTATTTGTATAACAGTCAGGAACTTGTTATACAATAAACAAAGTATTTCTTGTTCGCAAAAAAATTTTCTTTATGGAAACTTTTGCAATATACATATTGATTTTCTTTCATTTTTATTGTTATTACTCATTATTGTTTAAAGATTATTTCTTTAAAATAAAATAATTATTTCTACTTAAATTTTTCTCATTTACTCTTAATCTTCATTTTTTGTTGTTGAATTTTTGGCTTTAAGCCAAAAATCAATAGGAATTGTATTTTGTTTAAAATTTTAAATGTCTGCCAAAAAATGTGTTTTTTTTTTTTTAATAAGAGTTTTTCAATTTATTTATTTATTTTCTTTCTTTGTATTAATATAAACATTCATCGTTGAACATGTACAAATGTATGTTTTCTTAAAATTAGCTTAATTTCTTTTCTGTTGTTGTTGTTGTGAATAAACAATTGTTATACTTTGTTTATTTCTGTTTGTTATTAAATAACTTAAAGAAAATGAAACTTTGAACTTGAAAATTTTGTATAAATTTATACATAAATAAATTTTATTTTCACGTTTTCCTACGTAACGTCAAAGTTTATTATACAATTTTTAGTTTTATAATAAGAATTTTATAATTTATTTAACCCTAAGTTATCATAGGCAGATGGGCATTGTTCGTTTATGCTGGTGTATGTTACACTCAAACATATTGGTTATTGTTTAAAATTATATCAGAAATAATGAGTACTGATGTCTTATAGTCAATGAAAAGAGAAAACATTATATTGGTTCTTCTCTTTCCTCGTCTATGGTGGAGCTATCTGCTATGAATCTTAAGAACATCCTAAATTTCTTTAATCGAAACAGCTGGTTTAACACTAGAGGTAGTGAGCAACTCTATAAAGGACTTCTACGACCACTAGGGCATCACAAAGGGACCACAATCAGGCAGACCTACGTGAGCCGCTCAAATTGAGTATTAAACCTTGTATGACGGCTAGACATAATCGTGGACCAATATTGTTAATGTTCAAGTCCAAACAGGCCTTATCTATCTCATTTCGTTTGTACCCTATCGACCCCCCGGGGCATATTTCCTTGATGAAATACCCTCATTCTGGTGTATTGCAATCCCGGGGTAAATAGGTGCTACCAGTACCTCTAGTTTACTGGGACTATAAACTGGTGTTTACATTTCACTCCCTGGCTAGTCCTTCGATGATTTGAAAAGGGGTCTAACCAGAGAACCACATAATCTGGTACTACGGGTGGCCAGTTGCCAGCAGGATTGTCCTGGTTGGTTGATGTTCTTCGGTATCCACGTAGTGGCTGTGGTTTAAACCCAAATTCGCGGGAAGAGTCAGTTGCGGTTAAAAGACTGATATACGGTGAAATCTATATTTCGGGATAAGTTCGGCGCTGTTGCCGAATGACAACAGATACCCCACAGAGGAGTGACTTTGGGACTAAACGTTGGAAATGGGTTGGTGTTAATTGTATATGATACAGGATGAATGTAGGGGTATATGGGCTTTGTCTACCCGTATGCCTAGAGTAAGTGTGTCGGATGTTGTTCTCTAATGAGTGTGTCGGATAATGTGTGCTGGGTTGAATGGTGATGGATGAAAGTTATCTTATACAAGTGATGCCATTGAATTTTCCTTCCTTGTCCTGGTATGTTCAGGGTAAACTCTGCTCATGTCACATTTATCACAGTGTGTCACTGTGAGTAAAATAAAGTCTCGGCTTATTTAATGGATTCGTATTTCGGTCTACTGGTTACGTCTCTAGGTGCTGTTGCCGACTCAACAGAGGCCATCCCATCTGCGTGGTTGTAAACGGAAGTGATGTTTTTGCCTCTCGGAAGTTAAGCAACGGGGCAGCAATGGTCAGAGAATAGATAGCTCAAGTACTTGAGCAAAGTGCACGTATACTAAACCGGAAATTTCATATACGTAAATTGCCACCTGCAAGTAAGAAGCACAGTGGGCGAAAGTAAGTCGTCACAAAAGCTCACCCAGGGGTTGAAAAAGACCACCGTGAAATAATGCCAACACGGCAGGTCTTCACGTAGAGCATTCGGCATTCGTACCCTATCGAGCTTCCAGCAGACAGACGAACGGACAAGGCTTAATTGTCTTAGAATAAAATAAGAACTTAGAATATAAATAATTTGGGGATTTACCACTACCACGCATTATTTTGCAATTTCATTGACCATAAACTGAAGGATTTTTTTGAAAAAGTTTTGAAAATTTTTAAGACAAATTTGATTTTGAGTCAGTTTAATATGTATGTATATAAGTTCAGACCCTCCTTATACAACTATCACGTGTCAAGCTGTTACTAAACTAAACTGAATAAAACTCATTAGTCTAGTGTGAAAATAGTACTTAAATAGTTGTAATGTAATTATTAATATTTTTTTTTTCATTATGAAAAACTAAAATAAAGATAGAAATTAGAGATGAGCTTTAAATACAAGCGGAAATGCTAAAATTAAATTGTGTGTAATTTCCAAGTGCCCAAGCGACAGATAAGAAAAAAATTATTTTTATTATCGTAATTATTAAATATTACAATTTATAAAAATTTCAGTGTTTTTTTGTCAACACTATATTTTTTTTGTTTGTTTTCTATAAAAAGTTATTAATAATTTTTATGTAAAAAAATAAACTGGTTATTTTACAAAACAGTTATTAGATTTAATTAGTTTTTTGTTTTGCAAAATAAAATTGTTGTGAAATTGCACAAATTAATCTCTTTTTTCAAATATCAAACAGTTAAAGGTTAATGACAACGATAAATTATTTAACTTGCGGTATTTATATATGTCAAATGTTACTAATTGCCATCAAACGTACATATGTATGTTTATTGGAAAAAAATTATCGAATTGTTGGATAATTTTAAAACATTTAGTTTATTAAATTCTATTTAATTAGATGTCTGAAAATTTTCACAAATATTCTCGTTTGCTTGATAATGCAAATAGGTACCCTACACTTCATAACCTTCTATATGTTTATTACATTATAAAATAACCAGATTTTATACTTGTTTATAATCCCGTGACTTTCGTAATGACATCTAAAGCCTTCTGGACTACATGTCTGCATTACTTAGAAGGAGTTTAGTAATGACTTACAAATAACAGTATATTTAAGTACTCACTTTTTAACCTTGATAAAATTATTTTTGTGTGAAAGTATTAGTAGACGCAGTCGATATATCTCCGCCAGATATTTTTTCAAAAACTTAACTCCATACTAGCAAGAACTAATTAGTAAGTACTTCTTTAACTCCCTATTTGTAAGCGAGTGTGTTAAGTATCTGCCTCCACTGCAACTGTGTTAGTAAATTTTAGTATTTGAACCCCCTGACTAATTAAATATATAAGTAAAAGGGAAAGTTTGTTAAATTTCATAATTGATTATAAATAAGACCCGCACATCTTCTCGGACTTCCTCGGGTGTCGATATGGACTATGAATGTCGAGTGCTTAACGTAAACACCTGCCTCCACTGGTTAGACTAGAGACGGTCTGCCACGCGCGGCTGAATCCTTCTATGAAGAACTCAGGTGGCAATTTATGTACATGGCTGAGCCGGTCCATGTACAAGCACTTTGCCTCTTGCCAATGCGGAATGACAGGCAGCATGGAATCAATCCCAATGCAAACCCCGATAAGGAAAAAGCAATCACTGGTCTAAAGGCAATAGAAGGGGCGACAAACCCCAACATCAGGTGAAATCAATCTTCACCTTTATGATGTCATGCAAGATTGAATTATTTAAAATGCCATCCCCATCAACTAATGATCCATTCCAGTGCATTCCTTAACCTCTTAAAGCTGAGATGGCTCTGTTGATTCAGCAACAGCACCTAGAGATGTATTTGGTAGTCCGAAATACCCAGCCAATAAATCAGGATCCCTCTGTATGTGACAAAGGATGTAGAAATTTCCAAAGTCAATTCGAACCCAATAATTGCCCCGACAAGTTGAGGGAACGGTCCTCAACCATGTTGAGTTGTCAGTACTAGTCTCCTGTCGGGCAGAAGAGTCTTTCACGATCGTTCACCAATTACATCAGTTCCATTCTTAGACCATAAAGAACGATTTACGGGATGACAGGACACTACCAAGTGTCAACCTGAAAATTCCCCAACATATACTGGCTCCCTACTAAGCGAAGAGTAAGAGCTACCGGCAGACTACAGATATTGGTAGCACCCCTTTTCTCCTTGATATTGCAATAACACCAAAATGGAGATTTCACCAAGGTAACATGCCTCCCGGGGGTGTTGCTATGGACACCTAGAAGTCTCGGGATCCATATTTGAAAATCGTTGTTCTAGAGAATATTAACTAAATGTATTGATTATCACGCAATTACTTTTAAATATCGTGGTGTTTTTGTATGAAAAATCGATAAAAGTCAGATCCCCGGAAAATTTTACGTTTTCCTTGATTTAAAGACATTAATTTAACTAAATAAAAATACATAGTATTGTTAAAGTACGAATGTGTGCATGTTCTGGAACTAACGTAATGATTTTCTTCTTTAGAGAAAATCTATTCTTAAATTGCTTTACGTATGTTTTGATTTGTACTTTCACTTCCAGTTTATATTTGGACCAGATTAAAAATAAGTTCTTAATTTTAAATTATTCTAATATTTGCCAATATTAACAAATTAAGTAATAATTAATTAAGCAAAAATCATTTAATAAATTTTATGTTAAAAACCATTTAACATAAACATCATTAATTCATTTTAAATTAAACATTTAATAATGTATTTATTTTGTTTTTTTTTTATTATTTCATTTGTTTATAATTAAAAATTCATTTTAATTCACAGTTTATATTAAATATTTATATTATTTTTATAACATTTTTTTTACTATTTAGTACTTTTCCAAAATATTTATTCATAATTGCACCATTTGTTTTAATGGAAAAAACTATTTTACGGTTCTACAAAAAAATAAAATAATAAATATAATCAATTTCTATTTATTTATTTTTTTGCATATATTTATAAAAAAACAACAAAATCATTAAATAAACTAATAACAGTTTTAATTATACATGTTAATTTTTTTCTTTCTTTATTTCATTATTAATTTTTTTTTTTTGTATCTCATCTATAGACCGTCTATAACAGCTTATCAGTCACGCGAGTTTTAGTTTTTTTTTTTTTTTTTAATAAATGCTTTTATTTTCTTTATTTCTTTTATAAATATTTTTTAAATACTTGGCGTTTTTTTAAATAATTCATTCATACTGCGTCACCACTCATTTGTATTAATTTATTATAAATTTTGTTGTCATTTTGTTTGTTGTTGTAGTCTATGTTTTTAAAAATTTATTTAGTTTTACGATGACATTTTAACACTTTAAATTGAATACAAATCAAATACATATTTTGAATATATTTAATAAGGTGGCGGTGTTAGGTGGTTTATGATTTACTCTATCGTAGATATAAATTTGATTTTTTTGTAAATTTTGTAGAGGAGAAGACCCTTTATGAGGCCGAGAAATCGTTTTTATTTCTCGAATCCATATCTAACAAAAATTTACATTGAAAATTAATGGGTTAAAATGCTAATTTTTTACTTACACAATAGCATTGTAAGTCATTATTTTAATACAGTAATGACATTAAAGGCAAGTACTTACCACTCTCGCTTACGAATAGGGAGTTAGGTAAGTACTTACTTCGATCGTCTGCAAATAAGGGGTTAGGAAAGCAGTTACGAGAAAATATCTACTGCGTTTACTATTAGTTTTCACAAAAAACTTTTAGTTTTGTAAAAAAACATAATTCATTACTAGACTCCTAAATAATGCAGACGGTATGTCATTGAATAGTAAGTTCTTGCGTAAGTACAAGTCATTACCATGTTTTCGCTGGGTACTCAATATAAGATGAAAATACGATTGATTTAACTATGTTCAAGATTGAACTAATCCAAAATATGATTTGGAGTTAATTCTGAAATATGCTCTTTTAGGTTTTGTTTTTGCGAATTACTATCGAATTAAAAACATATAAAAAGTCAGTTAACAGTTACAAACATATGTATTAACTTTAAAGCTGATTTTTTGGTAGTTATATACTAAAAATAGTATTTTTTATTAAAAGTATAAAATTATTTTTCATCTATGAATAATCCACGTACTAGTCTATGGACTAGTCTATACACTAATCCATAGGTTAGTTTATTAGTTGGTCTATTGACTAGTTTATGAACTTGTCTATGGAATAATCTGTTGACAAATTATCCATCTCTGATATCAATCGTCTCTAACCTCAAATACCAAAAATCCCAGCAAAAATTAACTTCCAAAGAAGCGAAAAAGAAGTAGAATTTACTCCATGGAAGTACTGAAAAAGACCTGTAGAAATTATGATTTTAACAAAGGCTTGTCATAGGAGGGATGTTCTTTTTAATTGATTCCAAATTCATTACTTCTGAAGTCATTCTCAAGAAGTAATTTTTATGCTCTTTTTTGGAAGTTATTCGGAAGTGAAATTGTATTATTATAGAATACAACTAATTGGACTTAAATAATATAAACATTAATAAGGGTAATAGATACATATAATAGAACAGATAGAAAAAAATATCTTTAGCATTGAAAAAATATAATTATTTTCCCTTCTTCGGAAGTTATTAAACATCACTTTCACAGAAGGTAACAAATTTACTAATTGCTACTTTTTAAGTGGTGATAAATGCTATTCTTTTGGAAGAACTTCGCTTCATTTTTTCTGGGAATATTTTCAACTGACTGAGAATTATGTTGGTGGATTGTGAATGTATACAGTTTTTTATTCAGTTCAGATTTTTGTTATCTCCACAGGTCGATTTCAAATTTGTTTAAGTATGACACTTTTTAAGCATTTACACTTAAATCCTTAACCTTTTAACAATCTGAAGTTGTTGTTTGTATTCTCTTGTAAGGTTTCTGTTGAAGGTCTACCGTTAAGGTCTTTGAATCGATATAAAGGCAATTCACTTCACTTTCACATTTGTTAAGATAATTTAACAAAATTTGGAATATGATATTGACGAAATCGGTCAAATATTTTACTAGAATCCCTAGACCAAATCGTACTGTCAGTTTTCGTAATTATTGGATCTCATTTGACCCCAGGACCCATAAAATAATTCATTCATTATAAAAACGGTATTTTTTCGATATTAGGGACACGATATCTTAAAAAACTTGATATTATGGAGAAACTCTGAGATTGGATTCGAATTCAGCGAAGTTCAATTAAAAAAAATATACTTTAGAATTTACTATACTTTAAAAATTTGTTATCAGTCTGTCCAAAAATTCACTTTAATTCGTATGTTTTAATTTTTTTTTAATGTTATAGTTTATTTATGTTTTTTTCTAATTTTTACATAAATGCTTATGATGGGATCAAGATTCCCAAAAAAACACATTCTTTACGATATCTTCTCTACATAGTTTTGCCCTTAGACATCTGTCCCTCTATGTATATATATATATTATGTTTTAAAAATACACAAAAAAATAATTATTTTTTCTAGAATTTCGATAAAAATCACTTAAAAAACTCGAAAGCACATATTATATGATCCATGATTTTGATTGCAAAGATATCAAGGGCCTTCAGAAAATTCGAATTCATAAACATTTAGAGGGTCAAATTAAATTGTGGAAATCTTCTTCTAGATTCGACACCGATGAATTTTACACCCTAAATTTGTTATTAAATATTGTTATATCTCCACACGAATAAAATTTTATCATAGCGTTACGTAGGGTGTGATAATTTTAAACATTAGGTTTTTTATAGTCTTAATATGTTGATGATTTTGTAGGTCTGATGGATGTTGTATTTGTTTTAACAATATTTACACAAATTTAAAACATGTTCGAAGCACGTTTTTATTTTATTTATAAAAAAGCGGGTTTTTTTTTAATTTTTTTGCATTTTATTTTTATAATAGCACAAATATTAATATTTTTTCCTAGATATTTTTGTTTGTATGCATTTTTTTGGTTTCATATATTTATATACATATTTTTATTTATTAAAAAGAAACATTCACCTTTTTTTGTAAAATATATTTTGTTTGTAATTTATTTAATATGTTTTTAACGAAATTTTTTCGATCTGTTTTCATTCAGATTAACTTTTAATCCGCATACGTGTTCCGTTTAATCCAAAGGTTCACATCCGACTATCCTCAATGTTGTAAAGGTCTGTTAGTTTAAATTTTTATTTGTATTTATTATATTATATATTTTGTTTATTTATTTTTTTGTTTTTACCCATACACCTCTGGCATAACGTACACTCACTAACATTCTAGACAAATTTTATTGTGGTGAGTGAGTGTGAGAAAAACAAACTCATCTTCGGCTTTACAATTCGATTAAATTCGATTCGATTCAGTCCAATACTTATTAAAACAAATAAAAAAATACTAAATACTCATACATACTATGATGATCTTCTTCGTTTGATTTTTTTTTGTTTACGAAAGTGTTCGTCATAATCATGATCATTGCTTAGAGATCGCCAGTTTGCGCTTTTGTATTAACTTGTTTTTTTGACTGCAATAGCCAACATAATATTGCCGGCATTTCTTTATTTTTGTTTTGATTTCTCATCGTTCTCTCTGTATAATTTTTATCCTATATTTCTTTGAAATGATCATTTCTTATCTCCTTTGCTCTCTTTGTAAATTTTGCCTATGAAGCACAAAAACATGTAAACAAGCCAAAAACCAGAACTAGAAAATGTATGTTTTTTTTTCGTTTAATTGTAATTTATTTATAAATAAATGTGTATAGTTGCTGTTGTTGTAGTTTTACTTGTTCGTTTAATTTAAAACGTCACATATAAACATACGTATCTTAACGTCATTGGACTTGACCATACTAATTTCGAGATTTTATTCAACCATGGTGCAATATAGTCGACAAGTGATGCATGTGTTGTAATTACAATTAGCAAAGAACTACATAAGACAGAGATGTAGGGGTAAAGAAGATAAAAGGAAAGATATCATGTTTTAAATCAGGCATGAAAAATTTAGTACTTTAGTATTTTTTCAGTACATTTTGAAATCGAAAAATGAAATTTTCCGTACTTATTCTAGATTATAAATTGTCTAATATATACTGTAGTCTACACAGTCTATAGACTAGAATTTATTCTAAAGTCTAATCTAAAAATAGATTTATTCTAAAGTATAGTCTATAGTCTATTCTAGTCTATAGTCTATTCTAGTCTATAGTCTATTCTAGTCTATAGTCTAGTCTATAGTCTAGTCTATAGTCTAGTCTATAGTCTAGTCTATAGTCTAGTCTATAGTCTAGTCTATAGTCTAGACTATAGACTAGACTATAGACTAGACTATAGACTAGACTATAGACTAGACTATAGACTAGACTATAGACTAGACTATAGACTAGACTATAGACTAGTCTAGTCTAGTCTATAGTCTAGTCTAGTCTATAGTCTAGTCTATAGTCTAGTCTATAGTCTAGTCTATAGTCTAGTCTATAGTCTAGTCTATAGTCTAGTCTATAGTCTAGTCTATAGTCTAGTCTATAGTCTAGTCTATAGTCTAGTCTACTATAGTCTAGTCTATAGTCTAGTCTATAGTCTAGTCTATAGTCTAGTCTATAGTCTAGTCTATAGTCTAGTCTATAGTCTAGTCTATAGTCTACTCTATAGTCTAGTCTATAGTCTAGTCTATAGTCTAGTCTATAGTCTAGTCTACAGTCTAGTCTATAGTCTACTCTATAGTCTAGTCTATAGTCTAGTCTATAGTCTACTCTATAGTCTAGTCTATAGTCTAGTCTATAGTCTAGTCTATAGTCTAGTCTATAGTCTAGTCTATAGTCTAGTCTATAGTCTAGTCTATAGTCTAGTCTATAGTCTAGTCTATAGTCTAGTCTATAGTCTAGTCTATAGTCTAGTCTATAGTCTAGTCTATAGTCTAGTCTATAGTCTAGTCTATAGTCTAGTCTATAGTCTAGTCTATAGTCTAGTCTATAGTCTAGTCTATAGTCTAGTCTATAGTCTAGTCTATAGTCTAGTCTATAGTCTAGTCTATAGTCTAGTCTATAGTCTAGTCTATAGTCTAGTCTATAGTCTAGTCTATAGTCTAGTCTATAGTCTAGTCTATAGTCTAGTCTATAGTCTAGTCTATAGTCTAGTCTATAGTCTAGTGAGGTGAGTGAGTGTGAGAAAAACAAACTCATCTTCGGCTTTACAATTCGATTAAATTCGATTCGATTCAGTCCAATACTTATTAAAACAAATAAAAAAATACTAAATACTCATACATACTATGATGATCTTCTTCGTTTGATTTTTTTTGTTTACGAAAGTGTTCGTCATAATCATGATCATTGCTTAGAGATCGCCAGTTTGCGCTTTTGTATTAACTTGTTTTTTTGACTGCAATAGCCAACATAATATTGCCGGCATTTCTTTATTTTTGTTTTGATTTCTCATCGTTCTCTCTGTATAATTTTTATCCTATATTTCTTTGAAATGATCATTTCTTATCTCCTTTGCTCTCTTTGTAAATTTTGCCTATGAAGCACAAAAACATGTAAACAAGCCAAAAACCAGAACTAGAAAATGTATGTTTTTTTTTCGTTTAATTGTAATTTATTTATAAATAAATGTGTATAGTTGCTGTTGTTGTAGTTTTACTTGTTCGTTTAATTTAAAACGTCACATATAAACATACGTATCTTAACGTCATTGGACTTGACCATACTAATTTCGAGATTTTATTCAACCATGGTGCAATATAGTCGACAAGTGATGCATGTGTTGTAATTACAATTAGCAAAGAACTACATAAGACAGAGATGTAGGGGTAAAGAAGATAAAAGGAAAGATATCATGTTTTAAATCAGGCATGAAAAATTTAGTACTTTAGTATTTTTTCAGTACATTTTGAAATCGAAAAATGAAATTTTCCGTACTTATTCTAGATTATAAATTGTCTAATATATACTGTAGTCTACACAGTCTATAGACTAGAATTTATTCTAAAGTCTAATCTAAAAATAGATTTATTCTAAAGTATAGTCTATAGTCTATTCTAGTCTATAGTCTATTCTAGTCTATAGTCTATTCTAGTCTATAGTCTAGTCTATAGTCTAGTCTATAGTCTAGTCTATAGTCTAGTCTATAGTCTAGTCTATAGTCTAGTCTATAGTCTAGACTATAGACTAGACTATAGACTAGACTATAGACTAGACTATAGACTAGACTATAGACTAGACTATAGACTAGACTATAGACTAGACTATAGACTAGTCTATAGTCTAGTCTATAGTCTAGTCTATAGTCTAGTCTATAGTCTAGTCTATAGTCTAGTCTAGTCTAGTCTATAGTCTAGTCTATAGTCTAGTCTATAGTCTAGTCTATAGTCTAGTCTATAGTCTAGTCTATAGTCTAGTCTACTATAGTCTAGTCTATAGTCTAGTCTATAGTCTAGTCTATAGTCTAGTCTATAGTCTAGTCTATAGTCTAGTCTATAGTCTAGTCTATAGTCTACTCTATAGTCTAGTCTATAGTCTAGTCTATAGTCTAGTCTATAGTCTAGTCTACAGTCTAGTCTATAGTCTACTCTATAGTCTAGTCTATAGTCTAGTCTATAGTCTACTCTATAGTCTAGTCTATAGTCTAGTCTATAGTCTAGTCTATAGTCTAGTCTATAGTCTAGTCTATAGTCTAGTCTATAGTCTAGTCTATAGTCTAGTCTATAGTCTAGTCTATAGTCTAGTCTATAGTCTAGTCTATAGTCTAGTCTATAGTCTAGTCTATAGTCTAGTCTATAGTCTAGTCTATAGTCTAGTCTATAGTCTAGTCTATAGTCTAGTCTATAGTCTAGTCTATAGTCTAGTCTATAGTCTAGTCTATAGTCTAGTCTATAGTCTAGTCTATAGTCTAGTCTATAGTCTAGTCTATAGTCTAGTCTATAGTCTAGTCTATAGTCTAGTCTATAGTCTAGTCTATAGTCTAGTCTATAGTCTAGTCTATAGTCTAGTCTATAGTCTAGTCTATAGTCTAGTCTATAGTCTAGTCTATAGTCTAGTCTATAGTCTAGTCTATAGTCTAGTCTATAGTCTAGTCTATAGTCTAGTCTATAGTCTAGTCTATAGTCTAGTCTATAGTCTAGTCTATAGTCTAGTCTATAGTCTAGTCTATAGTCTAGTCTATAGTCTAGTCTATAGTCTAGTCTATAGTCTAGTCTATAGTCTAGTCTATAGTCTAGTCTATAGTCTAGTCTATAGTCTAGTCTATAGTCTAGTCTATAGTCTAGTCTATAGTCTAGTCTATAGTCTAGTCTATAGTCTAGTCTATAGTCTAGCCTATAGTCTAGTCTATAGTCTAGTCTATAGTATAGTCTATAGTCTAGTCTATAGTCTAGTCTATAGTCTAGTCTATAGTCTAGTCTATAGTCTAGTCTATAGTCTAGTCTATAGTATAGTCTATAGTCTAGTCTATAGTCTAGGTCTATAGTCTAGTATATAGTCGTCTATAGTTCTAGTCTATAGTCTAGTCTATCGTCTAGTCTATAGTCTAGTCTATAGTCTAGTATAGTCTAGTCTATAGTTAGCTATAGTCTAGTCTATAGTCTAGTCTATAGTCTAGTCTATAGTCTAGTCTGTAGTCTAGTATATATCTAGTCTATAGTCAGTCTATAGTCTAATCTA
Source organism: Lucilia sericata (assembly GCF_015586225.1). Lineage (NCBI taxonomy): Eukaryota > Metazoa > Arthropoda > Insecta > Diptera > Calliphoridae > Lucilia > Lucilia sericata. The sequence continues at coordinate 76,538 of NW_023995707.1, read as the reverse complement.
TTAGTCTAGTTTATCGTCTAGTCAAGTCCATATTATTATAGTCTAGTCTATAGTCTAGTATATAGTCTAGTCTAGTCTATAGTCTAGTTATAGTCTAGTCTATAATCTAGTCTATAGTCTAGTCTATAGTTAGTCTATAGTCTAGTCTATAGTCTAGTCTATAGCTGTCATAGTAATAATAATTTAGTCTATAGTCTAGTCTATAGTCTAGCTATTATCTAGTCTATAGTCTAGCTATAGTCTAGTCTATAGTCTACTATTAGTCTAGTCTATAGTTAGTCTATAGTATAGTCTATAGTCTAGTCTATAGTCTAGTTATAGTCTAGGTCATAAGCTTAGTCTATAGTCTAGTCTATAGTCTAGTCTATAGTCTAGTCTATATTCTAGTCTATGGCCTAGTCTGTAGTCTAGTCTGTAGTCTAGTTTATAGTATAATCTATAGGCTAGTCTATATTCTAGTCTAGTTTATATTTAGTATAAATTCTGTTTATACTTAAATTAAAATTTCCGTTAATTGAACTTATGCCCTATGACGTCAAAACAAAATGTTATTTAGAGAAATAAGTAATCGGCTTTAAAACTAAATTCATTCACATAAAAGAATTAAATAACGTGTTGGAACAAAAAATTATTGGCCTGTCTGAGGTACTCATAGATGTAGGCTCGCTATACAATTTGTCATAAATCGGTGCAAAAATGTTTAAAATTAGCCGCTAGTAAATAATGACCTTGATCGGCTATAATATTGTTTGCTTGTGTATTACTAAAACATATCTAATGATGGGTTTTCTAACGTTTTTTCCAGTATACCGCGGCAATATTTCTTTAGACTTTGTCCTTTGTAAAAAAAATAAAACTTTAATGATAAATTTCATGGTGTGTGTGCGCGTTTTCGTTTGTAACTTTCTAAGAAAGATCTCTCAATTATTTACACTTAATTAATTTTAATCATTTTTCATTGAAAAACAAATCTCTGTTGTTTTGCTATTTCTAAAAGGCGTATAAATTTAGGATTTCATTTATTTGATTTGTAAACTTATTCATGAGTAATTGCAAATACGTCATGGTAATTATTTGATAAACGTGATTTGCTCAGAAGTAAGAAAAACAACCACATTAAATGTATTTTTGAAGTATTTCAAAACGGAAGTTAGTTAAAAGATTTTAATTAAATTGTTTTACTTGTTAAATGGAATAAAAATTAAATATTTCATATATAAATATTTAAAAAAATAAATAAATGTTGAAGAAGTTGAATACGTAGCATTTTTGAAAAATTCGTTTCAGTAGTAATGATACAAATCAGAAACCAAATTCTGGCATTTGAAAGCGATCACCTTTATGGAAAAGGGACTGAAGTCATTGAAGTTATATGTATGTACCTATCTGTCTTAATGTAGACACGCTTTGTTGTATTTATTACACATAAGAGTAAACACTGCTGAAATCAGGGATAAAAACAATTTATAACGAATTTCTAATTTTTTTTGACAAAATTAATTAAAAAACAACAAAAACATTTTTTTTTAATTTTTATATTTAATTTTCAATAGTAAAGGATATATAAGATTACTCTTACTTGATTTTATTTAGAATTGTCTTGCATTCAAAGAATTGCCCTTTTCAAAATGCATTAAATGTGTTTTTCTTTTTAAAAGTAATTAAATGTTTATGTTTTTTTCTATATTTTTAATCAAACAGATTTTTCTTATTACTATCGCTTGTTTTATTGTTTTATAAATTCGAGAGGGTACTTTTTTCAACCATTTATTGTGCATATAGCTTTACTTTCAAATACTTAATTCCATTTATTTTGCTAAACATTCCCTGCATCCTTAGTTCTGCTTAATTATGCTAGTAGTTTTAATTCCTATAGTTAGTATTTGTAAATTCTTATAAACTCATTTTTAATATGCAGTATGTACTTAAAAATACATACATCTTAAAATAATTTCTAAATTAAAAAAAATCTTCCAAAGGCAAAAAACTACCTTAATTAATAGTAAAACCAAAAGGAGCAAAATATACACAGGAAAACGGAAATTATGTTTGAAATATCCAAATAATTGAAATAAAAAAAATGCTTCTATAAGCACAATAATAATATAAACAAGAAGGAATTTATAGTCGGGCATAGCCGACAATATGGTACCCTACACTAGTTTAAAATTTTGATAATTTTTTTAATATAAAGCATTTAATTTTTATCGTAATTCGGAAATATTTTAAAAATTTGTTGAGAAAAAGGTATTTTCTAAAAGAGCGGTTATATGGCGGCAGGGGGCAGAATATCATCGTGATGCCCCGGGCATGTTTCCTTGATGATAGATACCATCTTGGTGTATTGCAATCGGGGGGTAAAGGGGTGCTACCAGTACCTCTAGTCTGACGGGACTATAAACTGGTGATGTCACATCACTCCTCTGGTCAGTTGGTTGAGGTTCCTTCTGGATCCACGTAGTGGCTATGGTTTAAACCAAAATTCGCGGGAAGAGTAAGTGGCGGTTAAAAGACTGATGTAAGGTAAAGTCAATATTTCGGGATAAGTTCGGTGCTGTTGCCGATGACAACAGATACCCCACAGAGGAGTGACTGTGTTACTAAGCTTTGAAAATGAGTTGGTGATTGTATATGGTATGGGATGAATGTAGGTATGTCGTATGTTTTTCTCTAATGAGTGTGTCGGATGATGAGAAGTGTGCTGGATTGAATGATGATGGATGAAAGGTATCATATACAAGTGATTCCATTGAATTTTTCTTCCTTTTCCAGGTATGTTCAGAGTAAACTTTGTTCATACCAGGATTACCGCAGTGTGTCACTGTGAGTAAGAACAAAGTCTCGGCTTATTTGACAGATTCAACAGAGGCCATCCCATCTGTGTGGTTGTAAACAGAAGTGATGTTTTACATCTCGGAAGTTAAGCAACGGGGCAGCAATGGTCAGAGATTAGATAGCTCGAGTACTTGAGCAAAGTGCTCGTATATTGGACCGGAACAACCATATACGTAAATTGCCACCTGCGTGTAACAAACACAATGGGCGGTCACAACCACCCAGTGGTTGGAAAATAAGTGAACTTTGTCAATCTAAAAGGGACTTTGTATGGGGAATAGGGTTAAATGAGGGCCGATCATCAATCGAAAATCGGAAGTATTATTAAGACTTTTATAAAACTAAGTTTTGCAGTTTTTGGGAGTGATACAAAAATATTTAACATATTTTGAGCTCAAAATCCCTATTCGGGGCGTACAGTTGTATGGGGGCTATGCGAAATAATCGACCGATTTTACCAATTTTCAAAAGGCTTCGTGCTTGTATGTGCCAAATTTCATCAAATTATATTCAAAATTGCGTGTGCACAAGTTTTACAGACGGACGGATACACAGACAGACGGACTTAGCGAAATCGACTCAGAAAGAGCCGATTGGTATACTTTAAGGTGTAGGACCAATATTATGCACAGATGCATAATATTCTCCCCACTATAGTGGTGTAGGGTATAATGATCAAAATTTAAGAAAACTTATTTTAAGTAATTTACTAAAATAATTAAATAAAAAAATTAATTAAAAATAAATTAATCTAATTACACAGACCAACAAAATGAAGGTTTGTTAAAACTTTTGAAACCAATTGGACTATTCTTAATGTACTTTTAGCTGCTGATTTTATTAAAACTTCATAAGTATGTTTCCCATTATCTTGAATTATAAATTACATATTATAATGCATGAATTATAATGCATAACAGTCAAGAATTTAGGCTGTTTTTAAAAAATTTTAACAAAAAAATTGTGTTCTCCGAAATCCTAAAAATTCAAATCGCAGGTACTGCTAATCTGTTAGAGATATCGACCTAATTTCTTTACTATTTACTTCTTTACTATTTTATGCCTTTATTTGTTTTCCATAAGTTACATGGATATTTTCTTAAAATTTTAATATTTGCTTAACAAAATTGCTAAAAGTTTGAAACTGAATTTTTGAAACTGCCGTCTGAAGGGTTTCCCATTTACGACTATACCCCAAATACGGTTTACGCTATCGAATGTGAATAAAAACTCACATTTAAGTTAATACGAATATATTTAATGAAATGACATGGTTTTATTATAATATTTCCCAAAATTTGTTAAATTTTTTAAAATATTTCTCATTTAAGTGTTTTGTGATACAAAATGATCGTAGGAATTTGTAGTAACTTTTCAAATTTTTAACAGATTATTGTGTTTTATATCGATTTGGAACAATAAATGCAGACATATTCCAATTATTTGTTTTAAAATCCAAAAAGATAAATTTAGTGCCAAAATTTTTTTAAAAATACTTTTCCTCTTCAGAGCCGTGGTCCCACCAGTTAACGCGGTCCTATCGTACTAAATTTTTCCAGAATGTATTTTTATAACTTTAAGTATAAATCAAGATGCAGAGACAGTCAATATTCGCAACTTCTGTAAAATTACAAAATTTTGTATTTGGGTCTCAAGTAACAGTCAAAAGGACTAAAATATGAAAATGTGGAAAATTGGTGGGTGATACGACTTTTTTATTTCCATAATCGGAATTTGCACACTAAATAACTAGTGAAAATTAGTGAAAATTATTTAAAAGTTTTTACATCGTTTTTAATAGAAATTTTATTTTAATTCTAAAAACTTTACGCAAAAATTCAACAAAAAGTTTTTTTGGACACAAAAATTAAATAATACGTATACGTCACGTATCCATATTATGGATGAAAAAACTTTCACCATGAAATGTTAAATATTTCCTTCTTAATTTTACCTATGACGTTTTATATATCATTGGATTGGAAATTAAGTCTAGATTTTAGAATTTTATAATTTTTTAGCAATTAAAAAATTCATAGAAATCTTTCTTAAAAATTTGGAAAGACAAAAAGTTTAAAATTAAAATAAACTTTCTATTTATGAATATTTATTTAACAGTTATATAGACCTTTCCATTGATAATGTAAAACTGAAAAGAAATTTTGAAATTTGTTATCACAAATCAGACAATTCCCAAAAAGTTTTGAAAATCCCTAAAATTATTTTTTTTACTTTTTTTGGTTATATTATCCATACCAGGGCCCAGGGCGGGGTTATCGAAAACCTTTACAATATAATTAAACCTTTTTTTCGAAATCACAAACTACACGGTGTATGTATACATTTTCAATTTTTTTTTTTCAAATATAACTTCAAAATTTCGAATGGAATTTTGAAAATACGAACATTACATTATATTGTTCTCAGATATATGTAGACATCCACTCCAAATTTCAGCATATCTGAGCTACAGAAAATGGTGAAAAAAGATTGTCAGATTATCGCTGTTTTGGCCCTATCTCTTATAGTTTTCAAGATAAATGGACTTTTATGTTTTCATTACAAAATGGATTTTTGGTGGGAAATAAAAGTGATCACAGATTATCGTTGTTTTGGCCATATCTCTTATAGTTTTCAAGATAAATGGACTTTTATGTTTTCTGTAAAAAAAAACTGATTTTTGGTGGGAAATAAAAATGATCACAGATTATCGTTGTTTTGGCCCTATCTCTTATAGTTTTCAAGATAAATGGACTTTTATGTTTTCTCTAAAAAAATGGATTTTTGGTGGGAAATAAAAATGATCACAGATTATCGTTGTTTTGGCCCTATCTCTTATAGTTTTCAAGATAAATATACTTTTATGTTTTCACTAAAAAATGGATTATTGGTGGGAAATAAAAGTGATCACAGATTATCGTTGTTTTGGCCCTATCTCTTATAGTTTTCAAGATAAATGGACTTTTATGTTTTCTCTAAAAAAATGGATTATGAAGCTTTCAACGAAATATTAACATAACTTCGAATTTTCTAATTTAATTTCGATTTTTCGAACATAATATTGCATTGTCCTCATGTGTCTTTATCAATCTGCGGGATCTGATATTTAAATATCATTATAAAAACCTGATGCACATAAGGCATCCTTATTTTTCACCTACTGGTGTTTACAAATACACACATAAACATATGTATGTACTTGCAGTTGCTCTATGTCATGTAACCAAGTTATTTCTCAAGTTTCTTTTTTCTCATATTCTTATTTTGGTTTTACAATTTTTCTCTTCGTCTTTTACTTACAATCTGATGATGATGATGTAGAATGTTGGTAAGAGTAATAAAATTTCCCCTGTGGTTACAACTAATTAGAAAACATTTCGCATAAAATTCCCAATTTGCAAACTAACACGTTTTTAAAAACCAAAAAGTGCTCATGAATGTATGTATGTGTGTTTATCTGTTTAAGCATCCTAGTTTGCTTATGTGTTCGTAATGTGTGTTGAGGCTAATTTCATGTTTTTTTTCTTGTCAAGATGAAGGATTTTTTCTGTCTGTTTTTTTTTCAATAGAATGCAAATGCAATTGAAATGTTAAAGAACCAAAAAGTGCTCATGAATGTATGTATGTGTGTTTATCTGTTTAAGCATCCTAGTTTGCTTATGTGTTCGTAATGTGTGTTGAGGCTAATTTCATGTTTTTTTTCTTGTCAAGATGAAGGATTTTTTCTGTCTGTTTTTTTTTCAATAGAATGCAAATGCAATTGAAATGTTAAAGGACAAATTCTGAAACCTTAACAAATATAGGTAATGTTAAATATTATAATTGCAGTGAGTTGTTGATACATATATATATATATATATATATATATATATATATATATATATATATATATATATATATATATATATATATATATATATATAACAAAAGTGTTAAAAAGGATCAAAATAAAATGGATTTAATTTAACCCAACAAATTTAATTTAATTTCGCACGCGACCAAATTCCGTCAACGTTTTATAAGTTTTTATTGTTGTTCTAGTTTCATAGACCTTAGAGTCCAATCCTGGTATTAGGTCTGCTAACATCGACACTTATAACTTATTGTTATTCCGTACAAGATCTGTCCTCTGAGACTCATTAGCGGGACAGACAACACCAAGTTTTATTTATTTATTTTTAATAAAATTTTAAATTATGAAAATAGTTGTTTTGCATGTATTTCATTTACTTTGTGTAAGTTTGTTTTAAACTAGATTATTATGTGCTTAAATAGATAAATAAAATTTTAAATGTTCCTTTTTTAAAAACTTTGCTATATTCAACAATCACTGCAAATTTTAAGAGTGATTCAATTTGTTCGAAGCCAACTTTTATTAAAAAAAATACAATAAAATATACTCCTCCATCAACTCATGCACATTAGACCTGTCCCTTGAAAGCAATTACAAATACTTGATATCATTTGAGATCAAGCGATTTAAGGAGTCGGATTGAGAAAATATATACACAATCGATACACACTGAATTGGGAGTGGTGCTATGAAAGAGCAAGAAATTGATATGTAGGAAAAAGGGAGCTTAAGGAAGTTTAACTAATGAATGTAAAACCGTTTGATGCATCGAAGAATGATTCAAAATCCTGCATGAGTGGATACCAAACGCTCACTAGTAACGTATTCTTAGGTTTACGGTACGAAATTTGACGAACGGTTTAAAGCGATATCACGTCATTGCCTATGCCTAAATTACATCCAAAAATATTGGGAGCATTGTTATTTAAGGTATAACTTCCCTCAGAAACACTGATTGGAAAATTCTAAGGAACTACGATCATTTTCGTGTGGTGTATTTTTTCCCAACTGACTTTACCTATGAAAGTTTTCAAAATTTTTTACCTTATTCAGATCTGGTTTTATCGTTCATCGGACTAAATGATGCTTAATTTTTGAAAAAGTTATATAACTTCCAAAACCTAAAGAATGAACAACCCGCCAATACTTTCAAAAATTGCCATCTAAAATTGAATGGCTTTACCTAGGATTCAATCAATGAGGGCAATATGCCTCACTTAAAACAAAATAATCTCTTCAAAGCATTTACATTTTTAAGGGCATGTTTTATGTACATTCATAAAACTACATATCGAGGAACTATATTCAATAGTATCTATCTTAAATAACACAACTTTTCAGGAAACAACTGTTTACTTTTTTTCTACAATATTTTTTTAAGATCATATCTTAAGCCGTTATATAATTATAAAGACATTTTTTATATCTTTAGATCCTGAAAGAATAATATAAAAATAACACGAAATATTTTCCAACTCTTCTTGTTCGCTTGACATTAAATTTAGCATTGTTTGATCAGTAGAAGTATTTTAAAATATTTTTTGAAAAATTTACTTTTTAAAAGTTTGAAGTCCTTTAAAAAGGACACAGGATTACAAAATGAAAAACTAAAAACGTTTTTCTCCATTAAATTTATAGTTTCAGACGTATGTATGTATATCATCCGTTTCGTTTTTAATTTTGGGTGTCGGACGGTGAAATATAATGAAGTAATAGAAACTTAATACTTTAAAAAAGCACCAGGTCCAAGATCATTATTATATTGCTACTAAAACAAGTAAGATATTATAGTCGGGTGTGAACACCATATAATACAATACACTAGATAAGAGAATAAAATGTGATTTGTTTTTTATGATAAAGCATTTATGTTGAATTGTAATTTTTTGATAAAAAACAATTTTTCCGATTTATTTTCGGCTTTATATAGGAGGTGGGGGAAAATGTGGACCGCCTTATAAGATCTACGTTTACATAAAATGTGTTTATACTGAATTTCATCGCGATATTAACCTTTTTAAGCGAATAGCGTACATTTAACTAATTTTCGGAAGTTGTCCTTATATGAAGGCTAGGGTCAAGTGAGTACCGATCATTAAAAATTTCGGCAGGGTCATCAAGGCAAGTACCTATAAAACTTAGTCCCTGGGACAATAGAAGATTCATTGAATTATCATCGAAATTGCGACCTGTAATTATTTACAAGGTTTACATGGATGGACAGACGGACAAATAGACAGACAGACAGACGGACGGACGGATGGACATGGCTAAATCGACTCAGAAAATTATAGTGTTGTAGGGTACAATTAAACTAATTAGCATCATAATGTTATGGGGATAATTAAACTAATTAGTATCATAATAAGCGATATCTCAAAAATCATTAGGCCGATTTTAAATATTAGACGGATTTGAGTTCATCATATTCAAATTTGTAAGAAAATTATCCACACCAATAGAATTTTAAGCAATTTTTGTGAAATAAGAGATAGCGACTATTGAATATAGTCCCCTGATATGTATATAAGCCAATTTGTTTATTGTATTGTACACCATCGTAGAACAAATTTATTGTAAAAAATTCATTCAACAACTTTCTGAGTTGAGGTTTTGTTTCACAGATTTTACATTTTTTTTTGCTTAAAGTTTGTTAAATCAAATTAGTAATGCTTGTTTTAGTTTTTATAAAGATATAAAAACTAAAAAAAATTATAAGTGCAGTTGTGAATATTTTTTCTATTTCTCTCTCTCTATTTGTAAGTCTACAAATATGCTAAAGTTTAACTCCCTTGTTGAACAAAGTCTATGTTTTGTTTTTATTGTTTTGTGCATGTAGTGTCGTTATTTTCATTTTTTTTCTACATCCCTCTTGTATGCAACAGTTTTTTGCAACGAGTTTTGCTGTTTGCCTGCACAGTTTTGTACACCATCACATGTTGCCACTTGTTTAATACTATTTAAACGTTTTGCAATTTCTATGGAACTTGGCAACTCGTTTTGTTGTTTGTTATGCGCACAATTTCTGGCGTAGTATTTGAAAAAGTGTTTGTTAAAATTTCACTTTTACTTTCAGAATGTTGTTTTTGAAAAAATCAATATTTTACACAGAAACCGACCGGCACATACACTTTGACAGAGGATTAAGTACTTGAGTATTTTTTGTGTGTGATGGCTGCTGCTATTGGTTTGTGTCATATATTTCTGAGGATTTCTTTTCAGTTTTGTTTATATTCAATTTGTGTGTGATTTCGCAAGAAATATTTATTATCTTCTTCTATTTGATTTCTGTCATATAAAATACTTACTATTTCATCTTGTTCTTCGTGTGAATTGCAATATTTTTTATATTAATTTATTTTATTCTTTTATGCAGTGAAACAACATTTGTTCTTTAAAATTAATAAAACATTATTTTCTGAGAAGAATATATTTACTGTGCTGACTATTTACTTTCGTTCGTTCTCTTTTTGCTATAATTTCTGTTGCTGTCGTTTCAGCCACTAAAAGTGTTTATTTTGAGTCATGTCTCTGCACGCTCACACACTTTGTGACCTTGACAATGAACTAGTAGAGTTGCCAAATATTTACTTATCTATTTACTTTGGCATTATGAAAGAAAGTTTTTTGAACTTTAATTCGATACGAAACAAATGTTCTGTTGTAGAAACATTAAATTGATATATTCATGTCTTAATAATTTAAATTATTGTTATACAATGACACGTTTATTTATTTATTTATTTATTTTGTTGGCAAAAAACCATCTTTTGAATCAAGAAAATTTAAATTTTGTTGCTACTGCTTGAGTTATAGAAAAACCCGTTATTAATTAAACAAGAAGTAAATAATTTTTTAGATATTTATTAAGCACAAATTTAATTTTTTACTAATAATTAAAAAGTCAAACAAATAAGTGTGAAAAGTTCGGAAGATAGAAAATGGGTCAACTCAATCAAATTGAAATTTAAACAAAACGTTTGTCTATCCGCAGTTTAAAAGTAGAAAACGGAATAGGTCACAAACAAAAGAAAATTAAAAAGAAGAAATTCAGTAGATACAAGTAATTGTTATACGACTGTGCCGAATCTTACATAACCCTCACCATAGTGTATTTGAATAATTACACAGGACAACAAATTTTTCCATTACACGATGTTTAAAATCGAAAATCCCTCGTTTTTTCATTTTTGAGACGTTAGAACAAAGTTAAAATTTGTTGTATCGTCTGAAAGTCGAATGTGTCGAGTATTTAGTATCTGTTATATCTCTTTTTTTCTTTGAGATATTTTAACCTAAAGCATAAAACAATCGTAATTTAATAAAACCGAATTTTTAACTTTGACATAGATTAAACTTTTATTAGATCAGACTTTCCGAACTTTTATAAATCATCTCGCTTTTATAACGTCACGTGTTTTGTTTAATTTTTATGATATGGAAAACATGATGTTCTGTTGAAATTCGGCTTCAGCGCTACTCAGTCTTCTGAAAAAGTGTACCTTAGTTTTTTTTATTTTTTTATTTGTTTAATTTAAAAAAAAATCTATGTTAAATTCCAAAAAATTAAAAATCAGTTTTGATGAAATGAGATTTGTGACATAATCATTTCAAAAATGTAAAATTTTTCCGAAAAATTATAAAATATTAAATTTCTTTAACTATTACTCCATTGAATGCATCTCTGAAAAACCATTCAGATAATATACAAATTTTATAACATTTCTTTGTGAGAAATAGAAAAAAATTGGAAAAACCTTAAAAGTTACCTTTATATCTTTTGACCCAGCTCACCAAATATTTATGCCAGGGAAAAGTTTTGAGAAATGTTTTTTTGATTAAACTTAAACATTCGTTTCCGGTGGGAACAGCAGAAACTTTAGGAAATTGTCTAAGCTTTCCTTTGAGCAAAAATGCAAAAAAACGTCCATTTAAAAAAAAATTGGGTAAAATGAAATATTGAACAAATCTTATTCTTGAGTTAAAAAATATTTTTTTTGATAGATATTCCACTCGCATCCCATTAACCCTTTTACGCACAAAATCTAACCACTGGACTTTTTATGATTACGACTGCATCACACACTTTATTTTGACGTATATCAATCTTTTTTAATGAAAAATGGAAAAAGTGTTTTTGAAGAATATCGCAGGATATTATCCTTTTTATCATGTAGTCAAATTCTAAAAAATAACGTATTTTTCTTTGGAAATAAACATTTACTGTAACAGTGAACTCTAAATTACACTCTAAATCGAGAAAAATGTAAAAAAATCTTACCTGAAAGAGTTAAAGGAAATTATATAAACTTTCTTTTCAGCAAAAAAACATAATTTGAAAAAAATAAAAACGAGTATTTTTTGGAAACAGTGAAAAAATAGCTATCTAAACTCCTGTGGACAATTTCACCAATAGATGAAAAAACCCTGTATGACCAAAATGTCCAACTTTGACCCCCTAACTCCAGCAGTTCTTGACTGAGCTGGATATTTATATTTGGCCTAGTAATCAATAGTACCAACCTTGGAACAAATTTTATCCAAATCGATTTTTTAAGTTGTGTCACTTGAAACGAAATTGCCCAAAAAAAAATTTCTGAGACTATAACCCCTTGTCTGACCCTCTGTCCGTAATTAGAGGGAAGATAGTTTTTATTTAAATAAAATCTATTTCTCATAGCCCAAAGAAATTGAAAACTTTCTTTAGGACAATATAACAATGTTATGTTTTTATAAAAGGTATCTTTGCGAGGAACATAAATATAACATTATATGTCGCTCCCATGCCCTTCCGAATTTTACCTATTATCAAAATTCAAATTTGGGTTACATGTTCTAAAATCCCAAAAAGAAAACGGAAAGCAGTTTTGTAAGCCTTGATGTATTCCCTATATGCATATCTCCTATGTGTATTTTAGCTCTAATATGGGACACGTTAAGGCTTCCGTCTTTGAAATCGGATTCCTTGGCTATACCTATGTCAAATTTTATATTGATCAAATAAGCCGTTTAGAAATTCCAGATTTATTTTCCATTCTGCTCCGCTGTGCAATTTTCACATGGTAGATCATGGCTTTCTATACTTTGATAAAAATATTTTTTATACCCTATACCACTATAGTGGGGAGAGAGAGCGTTTGTGCTGATGTTTGTAACACACAAAAATAAAGGACCTACACCCACCTTAAAGTATACCAATCGCCTCATAATCACTTTCTTTAATACTTCACCTAGCCCCTATACAACCAGACCTTCCGATTTGGGTTTTTTAACTCTTAACTACGTCAAATATACTACTATCTCTCCAAAAATTGGCACAACTAAGTTTTATTTGGACATAAATGACCATGCCGTTTTTTATACATCCCTCCTTTCAATTTGTTGGGGATCGGCCCATTTTTGACCCTAAAACCATAAAATGCCCCTTTTAGATATTTAGTTTTTCATCAATAAATTGCTTAAATACATCGGAATTAAGGTAAAATTCAACATAAAAGTTTCTTTATGAAAAATAAACAATTTTCAAAACATACTAATGGTGTTGGGTATCATATAGTCGTCCATGATCGACGACACTTTCCTATTTGTTTTGTTTATGGAAAGTTGGAAATAGTAGTCCAAAATTTCCGTCCAATGTTCAAAACTAAACAGGAAATCGGGTACATAATTCAACGAACAACGAACTTTCTTTATCGGTTTGAATGTTAGTCCAGCCGAATTTTTTTTCAACAAAGTGGACGTTCACAAATTTTGTCTTACTTTCTTTATAAAATGATCAATAACCGGATTTCAGATTTGAAAAGGTCACATGTTTTATTAGTGGGTATATAAGGTTTTAACTAATATATCACATTTGCTTTTATAAACATTTTGTATAATATTTATTTACTTATTACTTACTTTGAACGAAATAAATGCTGATCAAAATTTTTATTTAATTTAATTGAACATGTTGTTTTAAAAATATATTTAATATAATATAAACAAATATTTTATTTGAAACAAAATAATATAAATCTTTCCGTATATTCACTTTATTACTGAAACAATAACTTAAAAATGCCATCAATCTACATATTCTATGTCTTAACTGTCTGTATAATTAGACCTTTTAAGAACAACAAAATAAAAATTAAATGTTTGCTAAACTTCTGCAGCAACAAACTGGCTATCAAATAAAAATTATATCAAATATTTATTCTTTTTTTCTGTTCAATTTCTTCTTAAGTACATGTAGAAACAAACTGTCATAAACAATATTGGTTTAAGTGTTTTGAGAAAAATCAGCGATAAATTGCTAATTAATAAAGTGAAGACAAATTAGTATGAAATGCATATTTTAAATTATCCTCTTAATGATTCTTTGCCGGTTAACAATCATGAAAAATAGTTATTGAACAAAAATTTCATAACTCTAAATCCTTTAAGTACACAGAGGGAAAATAAATATACACGCCTGGTACCAAATTGACACCAAACTGTTTATAATTTTTCAATACCATCCGTTGTCAAAGTATATACATATGTACAACAACACTATGTTACCAACATTGCAAAAATTCGTTGTCGAAGTCTAAATTTTATACACATCCGTTGTCTAAATGTTAACAAACGTGGTAAGCTCACTATTGACAAACAATCCGTTGCCAATAGTGAGCTTACCACGTTTGTTAACATGTAGACAACGGATGTGTATAAAATTTAGATTTCGACAATGACTACATAGTGTAGTCATACGTATGTATATACTTTGACAACGGATGTTATTGAAAAATTATAAAGTCTTTGGTGTCAATTTGGCACCAGGCGTGTATATTTCCTTTTCCCTCTGTGTACAGACATATTAAACTAAATTGTCTATAAATTATATATAAAAAAACTCTGTAAATTAAAAAAATATATATTTTAAAATTTTTTATTTAAAAAACAATATAACACTTACTTGTTTTGATTGATTCTCCTTGAAAATAATAAATCCATTTGTAAACTGTTAAATTTTTTGTTTGAAATATAATTTTATTTTATATTTTTATAGTTTTTATATGATTTTACGTTTCTTTTTTTTAAGTTTATTTTTTTTCAAATTAGATATTTTTTTTTTAGTTTTAGTTAATTTTACTATTTTTTTTAGTTAGTTTTACTTAATTTTGAAATTAATTACACTATTTATAATTACATATGATGAAGTTTCTTTTCTTGTTTTTGTTATTTTATTCATTATAGTTTTTGCTATATAATTTAAATCATTAATATATTTTTTTTTTTTTGTTTTTTTTTTTGTATATTACTTACTTATGTTTTTATTGTCCATTTGAATGTGGACATAAATAAGGAATCTTAAAATATATTTATAATTATTTTTGGGAAAATTATTTTAACTACTTTTTTAGGAAAAATTAATCAATAAAGTATTTTGTTTAAACGTATAAAGGTATAAATATGAGAACTCGTTTACTTAAATATTAAATAAAAAGTAAATTTGCTTTTAATTTTAGTTTTGATTATTATGAAATTTTAGTTGTCTTAGAAATAATTAATAATAATTTATACAGTTTTTTTTTTTTTTTTTGTAATAAGTAGTTTAAATTAATGTTATGTTTCTAATGGTTGTAGTTTAGTTTATATTACAGTATTTTGTCGATTTTTTATTTAATTTTATAAATTATTTTTATTAAATTAAAGTTATTACTAGTTAAAGCCTAAATAATTTGTTTAATTATATACACAATTATAAGCAAAATAATTTAGGAATACGATTTATTTGAAATTTTTAAAACTTTTTTATTTTATATTCTCACCTTTCAAATATTTGACGAAAATTATGTGACCTCTAAATAGTCAAAATTTTATCAGTTTAGATTTTATTTATTTCGATTATTTTTGTAATTACAAGAATAATGAGGGTCCAAAAAACATTTACAAAAATTGGTAGTTACGTCCTTTTCGTCAAATATGTACATATATGTATATCATTATAATTCTCATTTGGCTAAGAACATTTTAGGTGTGAGTCGTTATGTTTTTGCACTTGCAGGCATTGTTCTCTCACCATATCTGTTAATGATCGGTACCTACAAAAACTTGCATTGAAAAGTAAGGGATTAAAATGGTAAAATTTACTTCCACAATAGCACTCTAAGTCATTATTGGTAACACAGGGATGCTATTTGATCGCTTACAAATAGGGAGTTAGGTAAGTACTTTCTACGATCGCCTTCAAATAGGGAGCGAAGTAAATACTTTTGATTCTGAGAAAACAACCCAGTAAAAACTTTCATTACAATGTAAGGAGTTAAAATGTTAAAATTTACTTACACAATAGCATTTTAAGTCATTATTTTAACACGGTGATGTCATTGGAGGCAAGTACTTACCACAAACGATTACAAGTAATTAGAAAAAGTAGTCATTGCAAATCGCATGAAAAAACATACACAGCTTCTCGATCCCCACTGGCAAGATGACTAATGAATTAGAAAGTATTTATATAACACATTATTAGTAAGACCTTATTACACTACTTCTATGTAATCCAGACGATATGTAGTAGTCATTCAAAAGTATGTTGTTAGGTACGTAATTACAATTGAAAGCCATTACCCTGTTTTTGCTGGGAAGGTTCGAAAACAATATGTCAAGACTGACATGTATGTTCTTACATAATGTATTATTTGTAAGTCATTAGTTGAATGCTTCTAAGTAATGTAGACGGTATGCAGTAGTCATTGAAAAGTAAGTTGTTGTTTAAGTTTAAGTCATTACCATGTTTTTTCTGGGTATTATTGTTTAATGCGTGTTTTTAAAAGTTATCAAATTCCATTAACACTCGGAAAACTTGCGTTACAATTGAGATCTAATAAAACTCTACTTTGAAATAACTACTGGATTAAAAGTAGTCAATGTGAGCGTAAGAGTAAAATGTTGTACATAGATTTTGTTTTGTATAGAACGTGTTTATGCCAATTTTCGTATTTTTAAATAAGAAAAACTCGTATATTAAAAAGCAAACCTCTTTCCTGAAGGGAACCTTATAAAAATTTCTGAAGAGGAGGTAAGGTCAATTATTGACCGATCTTCATAACATTTTGTAGACCGATTTTCGTTCATATAAAACATGTTTACCTTGAATAGCATCACTGTACTCATATTTTTATGCCAGTAATTATCGTTAAAGTAATTTTCTATTTTTAAGTCAGTAATGATCGTTTAAGAAATTTTCTGAAGGGGACATTAAGAATGGGGGTTCGTAGTGTCAATTATGGACCGATCCTCATTAAATTTGGTAAAGAGATTTTGACTCGTTTAAAACTTATGTGTGTCGAATTTCATCGCTTTACTCGTATTTATAAGCCAGTAATGAGCGTTAATTTTCTGCAGGGGACCTTATGGGGGATAGGGTTATTCATACGCCGATACTCATAAAAGTCAGTATAGAGGTTTTGGTACGTAGAAAAATACTTATGTCGAATTTCATCGCTATACTCGTAGTTTTAAGCCATTAATAAACTTTAATGTAATTTTCTAAAGGGAACTTTATATGGGGGGTAGGGCCAATTAAGGACCGATCCTCATTAAATTTGGTAGAGAGATTTGGGGTCATATGAAACTTATATATGTCGAATTTCATCGGTATACCCGTATTTTTAAAAAAGTTATACCAGGTTAAAGCTGTCCACTTGTATGGGGGCTATCCGAAAACGTGGACCGATATTGCCTCTTTTTAATACCAAACAAACCTTATCAAGAGAGAATATTTATGCAAAATTTAAACTATCTAGCTCTTCCCGTGTGGAGCCTATAATGATTTCAACAGACAGACAGACAGGCAGACAGACAGACAGAAGGACAGAACCTGGAATATATTTTATATAATTTGTATTTCTTTATTTTCTTCATTTACCTTATCAAAGTTTAATGTCTCGAAATCTCTTTTTTTTTAATTTTAAAATTTCAATGCTACATCTGAAAACCCTTATTGAATACAATCAATTGTTGCATTTCGAGTTAAATTCCTAAATAGAATGAAATGCCGAAAAATCCTCAAATTTTGCGATGATGACTCAATATGATAAAATGAAAAATCTATCTCCTCAATGGTTGCCACAATTACTCTCACTCAACCAAAGCACTTTAGAAAAAAATGTGGATTTAATAATGTTCAATTGCAGTTCGGGGAAATATTTGATAACAAAATTGATTAATCAGGCAATGTGTGCCTCAAAGAGACCAAAATGGTCTGACGAGTAATAATGTCATGTCGACTGGTTACATAGGAAATGATAAAAACATAAACGACTAATATTTTTCTTAGATGGAAAACTGATTCGATATTTTATAATAAGTTAGAATAATAAAAGAAGAGAAAGAGAGGATTTTGATTTTAATTATTCCTTAAGTTGGAATCTAAATCCACCTAATGGACTTAATCGATTTTCCAATGGAATTTTTTTTTTAACGAAAAATTTAACTAAATTATTTTGCTTATAATTACATTTACAAATAAAACTAATTTTCTTTATTTATTAAAGACTTACATACGAAAAATCAATTCTTGGTGGCGTTTTTTTTAATATTCAAATTTTACACATTTTACTTTTTTGTTCTAATTTTGTTTAATTTTTTTTTTTGTTTTTGGTTGGTAATTTACAATTCCTTTTACATTTACAATTTTAATTAGTTGAAATAATAAACTAAATAATTTATGAAAAATTTAGGTTACAGATAATTTTTTTACTCTAATATTTGTGTGATTAAATTTGTAATGAATATTTAAATATTTTAAATATATCATTTTGTTTAGTTTTTTCTGTTAGCTTATTATACTCTAATAAATTGTTTTATACGCAACGCAATTTTTTTTTCACTTTTGCTTATATAATTTAGTTAATTTACAAAATATTAAATTTACAACTAGCAAAAAAATTTTAAATAAAAAAAAAACTATTTTCATTTGAGTTTTTTTTTTTTTATAATAATCACTAATTATTTGATCTACGTTGAATTTTTTTTTTTTTTTTTGATTAATCTGTTGCTTTTTTAATTCAATTTCAAATTAAAGTATTTAATAAAATTTAATGAAATCAATGTATATTTTCCAACAAAAAAAAAAAAAAAAGATGGTTTCCTTAACATAATGTTTTAAAACGATAAAGGGGCTCAGTTTTATCGTTTCCTTTTATTTATTGTTTATTCACCATCTTTGTTTATTTATTTTTGGAAGTTTTGGAGTTTTTTAACATAAAATATTTTAAAATTTCATTATTATTGTTATAAATTTTAGATTTTTAATGGAAAAATTATTTTAATCGTAACTCATAGCACCGTTATATAATTCGTTGTTTTTTATTATTATTATTATTTTTTTTTTTGCTTTCTAAAATATATTGGTCATTTTTTGTTTTTTAAAAAAATATTAAGAATTTCAAATGAAAAATATTTTAGTAATTTTTTTTCGAATTTTATAACTTTTTAAGTTTAGTTGCATAGATAAGAGAAAAGATAATTAATAAAATTTTGAATTTTTCTAATATTTTTTTGAACAAATTATAATATTTGAAGAATTTTAACTCTAATTTAAATTTACATAATTTACAAGTTTGTCTAATGATGTTTTTTATAATTTATTGAATTGTCTTATTTGTTTTATTATATTTTTAATAGGAGTTTTTGATGAAACTACAATGATTTTAAAATATTTAAGGGCATATATCCTTTGAATTTATGTGAAAAATATTAATTGATACGACTTTATATGAATGAAGATACAAAATAAACAAAAGAAAATCACCATTAACTTCACAAAAGCTGAAGCGTGTGAACCGTCTCCAACGACATTGAATGATAAATAGTTTTTAGACTAATAAATAGGTCGTCTAGACATACAAGAATAGAAACTCAGCTATTCTAGGTTTGGCAGTTGTCGCTTATTCAAAGAAGTAACTCTCTCGTTGAAACTATATAATAAGTAGAATTTTGATAGATATTCGATCAGACTTCTTAAATGTGCTGTTTCTGACAAACACTCAAGTTTCATAAACTTTCCATTTCAATTCCTTGAATTACTTTGATGATGCCTCAATATGATAAAATGAAAAATCTATCTCCCCCATATCTGCCACAATTGTTCGCACTCAACCAAAGCACTTTAAAGGAGGATTTAATAATCTTCAATGGCAGTTCAAGGAAATATTTGTGCTTCTTTTTGGTAGCAAAATTGATTAATCAGTCAATATGTGCATCATAGAATGCTAAAATGGTCTAACGAGTAATGATGTCATGTCGACTGGTATTTTAGGAATATTTCATAGATAGAAAACTAACTCGACATTGACAAGTATAAAATCAAATACAAATCATTCCGTATACGTTACAAACCAAGGAAATAATAAAGTGAATCATTTCACTATTAGAAGCAATTGTTCCCAGCAAAAACTTGGTAATAAATAACCGCTTACCTATTAACATATTATATTCAATGACTACTACATATCGTCCGGATCACATGGAAGTAGTCTAATTACTTCATATTAATAATTAGGAATATTTCATAGATCTATTAACATATTATATTCAATGACTACTACATATCGTCCGGATCACATGAAAGTAGTCTAATTACTTCATATTAATAATTAGGAATATTTCATAGATCGAAAACTGACTCGACATTGACAAGTGTAAAATCAAACAGAAATCATTCCGTTTGTCTAATACGGACCAAAAAAAAAATAATAAGGTGAGTCATTAATATTATTATGTGTTGTGCGTGAAAGGGTTAAATGCTATTATGTAAGTAAATTTTAGTATTTTAAGGCCTTACTTGGCAATGAAAGTTTTTGATGGGTTTTTCATAATTTTTTAAAGAGAAAGATCTTTCATATTTTACATCATTGTGTATATTTTAGTAATATGCAAATATTCCCAGCAAAAAATAAATGAAGCACTTTCAAAAGAATCACATTCATCCGGTTTAAAATTAACACTCAGAGCATTTCAAAATGGAATATGTATTTTTGTATTCTGAGCATGATTTCAGAAGTTGTGAATTATGAGTTTTCCAGTGCCCGAGTGGTGGACAGGGGCAGGTGATAGACAATCTGTTTTATCCGAGCTATAGCACCTGTGAATCTGTGAAAATAAAAATAATTATATAAAAGTTACGGAGCATGGCCTTAAAAATCCGGTACCGGCTTTCGTGTCATGTGTCGTTATCATCGTAAAATCATGAGCAGGATGCTATGTACTCGAAGATAGCTCTAAGCTAGCTCTGCCTTTAATGATAGGTCTGGATTCTTACTCTTAATCATAAGATGATAATAACAGCAACATCATAGCAAATCCCAAAAAGGATGAAATATAGCAAATGCCGAAAGAGATGATAGCATTTCTAAACTAAAAAACGGCTTTCTAGGGCACGGATAAGGAAATTGAAGAAGATGCTTTAAGAAATCATTGTCAATCATAGAATTAATCCAATAAAATCTAAAGAAAAAACGGATTCTCTCTCAATATCTGAGGCAAAGAGAATAAACCTAAGAAGAAAAAGAGATCCCGGTCTTCTAATATACAGTCGAAGCCAATCCATACCTCACTCAAAGGAACCTTAAGTCCTGTGAGTAAGGGTGACAATGCCAAGTCAGATATTCCAAAGAAAAACACATCGGCGAAATCAACCTCGAATATGAGAGTGTCTCAAAAGAAGCCCCGAAAAACGGGAAAGAGGAACCTAAACTGTGTAAAAGGAAAATATACCTGCTCCCGGGGCATGTTTCCATGATGAAATGTCCCATCATGGTGTATTGCAATCCCGGGGTAAAGAGGTGCTACCAGTACCTCTAGTCTGCCTGGACTATAAACTGGTGTTTACATTTCACTGCCTGGAGAGCACTACATAATCTGGTACTCCGGGTGGCCAGTTGCCGACATGACTTGTCCTGGCTGGTCAGTTGGTTGAGATTTTTTCGGAATCCACGTAGTGGCTGTGGTTGAAACCGCAGGAAGAGGTGCTTGGTTAAAAGACTGATACACAGTGAAATATAATTTTCATGATGAATTTCTGTTATCGTTCCTAGATTCTAGGAGCGGTACAAACTGCAGAGCATGACTGTGGATTAATAAAATGTTGGATTTGAGCTGATAATGCTAAGATTGTGTATACAAAGTGGAGTTTTTCTGGTACTTTCTGATGTGTACTCTGATTCAATAAAGCGGATGGAGTAATTGATGGATTTGACGGATGGAGTGATTTGTGGCTTATGATGTGCTGAATAAAGTTATGGCTAGACGGAGTTGTGATGCAAGGTCGTCTCTAGCCTTTCTTTAATTTATCGGCGGTTTTCCTTCATGGTTGACTGTGTAAGAGTTTACTGTAAAACATGCTCAACTTATCTTTGTGGCCACTGCAAAAAAACTACCAATTTCATCCCTTAGGTGCTGTTGCCGAATCAACAGAGCCATCTCAGTAGTGTGGTTGAGCGACATATAAGGTTTTAACTTTGTCGGGGTTCGATTAAGCTTGCTCATGACACCTGTTCTTCCTCAACGGGACTACTACCCAGGAAAAACTTACATTGAAAATTAGTGACTTAAAAAGCTAATAAAACCTCTTTTCACTACTTATTCATTAGCATTTTAAGTCATTATTTTAACACGGTGATGTCATTGGAGGCAAGTACTTCTACGCTCGCTTACAAATATGGAGTTAAAGAGGTACTTGCAATTTCTCTTACAAAACAGTTGTTGAGTAATTTGTTTTGTTTTTTAATAATAAATACAGCCAGCTAGAATACGAACCAGGCACTTCGGTTTGTTAGTCAAATGTTCCACACACTGCACCACTGCTTAGCTATTTTATTGCGCGTCAAATAATGGTTTTCACATACAAAACTAATTTTGTTTTATTTTTTGTAAAACACAGTTCTTAAAACGCAATTATATCACATTATAAGAAAGTCATTACTAGAGTACTTCTAAGTAATGCAGATGGTAAGTAGTAGTCATTGAAAAGTAAGTGGTTATGGAAGTACAACCCATTACCGAGTTTTTGCTGGATATGACAAGAGATTAGATAGAACTTGAGCAAAGTGCGCGTACCGGAATCCATAAAGGTAAATTGCCACCTGCGTGTAAGAAACACAAAAGGGCGGTGGTGAGTCGTTATATTTTAGCTCACCCAGTGGATGAAAAAGACCGCCATGAAATAGGCCAACATGGCAGGTTTGCACGTAAAGCACTTCGACATTCATACCGGACGATCTTTGCTATACAGTATACGATGGCAGACACGCAAAATTCCAATAGAACAACAGGTAGAAGATCTGGTTAACAAACAAATAGTGGACCACGCAATCGCTTCAAAGGGCAAACAACTAATAGAGAGCGTGAGCTGCGAGTTCAACAGGGGCGTGATGTTGATGAGGTTTTAATATATTTAAATTTTCGGATAAAAATGCTTGAGTTTGAAATTTATTATTAGAATTTAAAAAATCTTTTTTGGACCAAAACTTAAACTATGCAATATTTCATACGAAATTTCATTAAAATCGGCAAAACCAGTATGTAATACCAATGCATATCAAATATTTGACGAAAAATACGTAACCAAAACATTTTGTAAATGTTTTCTTTCTCGATCTTACATGATATTTGTAATTGTAAATAATGTCTAAAGTAATAATACTAGTGATAACTTCAAAGATATTTTAATATTGCAAGGAAATCAAAATGTCGGTTTTCTAGGGTTCACATATTTTCGTCAAATATTTGTTAGGTGTGAACATACCTTTAGACCCTTGCTATTGCTATACAGATTTATAATAGTCCTTCTACAAATGTTTGCATAAATTTAAAAATGTCGAACTAAATCCAACATATATTTTTGTGAATTTGTACAAAAGAAGTAAAAAAAATTAAAAAAAAACTAATATAAAATTTTGGCTTGAATTATATTAGAAGTACCTTAGGATATAGTGCCCTTAAATTTTTCTATTTTTTTTTTTACAAATTTCCTTATTACTAATTCATCTAAATTTAATAGTTTACGAAACCATGTTTAATTTATATTTTATTTATATAATAATTAGAAATACACATTTAATTTACAAGTTTATTTTGTATGTATGTATTTTTTTTTTTACTAAAAATTATTAAATTAATGAGCACTAACTGTTTTTTTTTTTGTTTATTCATTTTAATATGTATGTATTTAAGTTGTTATTTTATTAAATTTAGATTTAGAATACAGGAAATTTTGTATATTATATATGTATGTATATTTGTTTTTTATATATAAAAAATGGAAAATATGTTTTTATATGATTTATAAATACATTTATGTATTTAAATTACTAATATACAAATTTTTTATTGATTTTTTATTTGGGGATTTGTTGTTAATTTTATTTAAGGTTTATTTAGAATTTTTTTTTGTGGTAATTTAAAATTACATGAAACAGTTTTTTTTTTATATATTAGAATTTATACATATTTTTTTTAAATTTTTGTAACAAGTTATAAAATTTATAGTTTTTAGACACACATACATTTAGAGTTATAGAAATAATATTGTAGAAAGAAAATTTTTTTGAAAAAATATTTGCTTAATTACAATAAATTATATTTCATATAAATAGTTAAACTTTTAGAGTTTTTTTGTTGTTTTTTGTTAATTTTTTTATTATAAATTTATATAACAGTAACAATAGTGGAAGACTTCCCCGCTTAAAAAATATTTGTTATTTTTTGTTTTTAAGTTTAAATAAATATTTTTGTAGTTTTTGAAAAATTAATCTTATAGTTTTGTATTTTTCTTTTGTAATTTTGATTTTTTTTTAGTTTAATTTGTATGAGTATTTTTGTTTACTGTGTTGTAGTAATTTTGAATTTTTTCCAAAATTTTAGTTTTATTTTTTTTTAATTGTTTCTACTACTTATCAAAAATTTTATACTACACATTTAGACATAAAAAATAGAAAATATTTTTTGTTATTATTTTTATTTTATTTTATAAGTTTAGTATACATTTATTGTATTTTATTTAATTTTACTATTTTTTCTTCTGTTATTATTAATAATTTTTCTATATAAGTTTTACATCAGTCATTAGCATCAATCCATTTAGAATTATATAAATGTTGTTTGTTTAAATTTGGTGCGAAGAAAATACTCAACTGAGGAATTTGGTGAATTAGATAAATTAATATTCAAGTTATAACTGAACAACTTTATGGTGTAAAAAGGTGGTAAGAAAAAATAATTCTTAAAGTCACTAAATTATGTTTTAACTCCAAGATATGAATTTGTACTCATAAACCTTTTAAAACACAGAATTTGATTGTTTAAAAAGAAAAATTACATTGAATTTCAGAAAGACTTGTAATGTTAAATATTTGTTTTAATAAAGAGATTTATTTACCACTAACTGATTATCAAATGGAAGTGTTATAAGGAAGCTGGGGAAGATTAAAATGGATACCGAATAATGGATAACAGATATCATTAAATAGACTCAGAAACTCTTTAGCTTATTTAGTTTACTATAAGGTGTATTAGAGCCAACATCGCAGGCCATTATGTTTTTAAAGACCAGAGTATATTAGATTAATTTCATCCTAATTTGTTTATCAAATCTGGTGTTCGAGATATCTTAAACGAAAGTTTGATAACCAAACATGTTCGCCCTATCTGAGGTGCGAAAGTACTGGTGTAGGTTATATCCCATTCAGAGCCTTCATTTGATACCTATATTATTATCATACAATACATATAAATATAATCGTTTGAAATTGTAAGTCCTTTAAACTTTGAAGCCTGTTTATAAGGGCATATGAGCTGTAAAGGTTTTTTCAAAATTGTTACAGGGTGTAATAGCTTATTCACACAGAGTTCCAAATGCCTCACCAATGCTAATGTTAGGTTTTTTTCCCAAAAATAATTTCCCCAATAAATGTCTATAACATCATACGTATGAGTAATAAATTTTGAATAAAATAATAAAAATATTACGTATACGCTCCGAAGAAGAGAAGGAAAATAATCTTTTGCAAGGTATACACGATGCGACCTTTTAAACAACTTTGCTTACAATCAAAGTTGCATATATTGCACAAATGTTGCAATTTTGCAAACAATCTCTTAAGACTTCTTTATTTTGTAAAAATAATTTTTTAATGTTCGAACATACCGATTTGTTGTATACAAAATCTTGTTATACATATGTATATCGGTATTGATATGAGTACCAGAGTGGTTTTAGGAATAGTACTTTCAATAGAGAATTAGATCGCCAGGCAGAACTCGAGAGTATGACAAATTCTCTTAATATCTTGATTTTTAAACCATTTATTAACAATAAAACTATTTTTTATAAAAAAAGTTATATGTTAACGATCTTTATGAAATTTTTTATCGAAATTTTAAATAATGAAAAAAACTAAGTTCATTACTCTGCTTGCAGTTTTAAGTTAGTTATAAACGTAAATGTAATTTTTGAAGGGGATCCAACATACATATACATATGTATGTGGGGCTAAACTTTATAAATTAATAATATTTATGGACGACTTCAGTCATATAGTTTCTCCAGTTTCCAGCAAGCAGAGATATACACAAACAGACAGACAAACAGCTAGACGGACCTGACTAGATAGTAATAAGTACTAAGAATATATATATATTTTTGTGGGTCTATATGTTGTTTTGATTGCGGGTATACTTATCAAAATCGTTATACACTTCTGTCTCTCATTTAATTTTTTCGACTGATCTATCCTACGATTAACGATATTTTCGTATTCATCAATAATTCATTGTATCGATTGTTGCTTGCGTAATAAAAGTCTCGGTGGTGTGTTGGAAAATATTTTTTGAAATTATAAAAAAAATTTAACAAAACTTTCCTTATATTCTTCAACTACCTGAAAAAGTTATTTATTAGGTTGGCCCTAAAACAAAAGTTGTTGATTCTCCCTGTTAGAATGAAATTTTATTTAAATCAAAGAGAATGTTTTTTTTTTTGCTCACACATCTTACAAGGAATCGCTTATGATTGGTCTTAGAAGTAAACATTTGTTTTGATTCAATTCCTTGGAATCAATAAAAAAGTATTTTTTGATTTCTTCTTTAATTTTTCCTCTTGGTGAATGGTACTTCACTTCATACAAGTTTCTACTATGCAAACAATTCTGATTATTGTTAAAATGTATGTTTCATCTTGTTGAAGTTTTGCTCCGAAATTTCTTTTTAGTAAATTTTATTTTTAATATCCCTTCGAATACATTTCATTTAATATAGTATTCCGGGAATTTTATGTACTAAACAGATCAAAGCCTAATACAACTTAAATCTAAACTCAGTACACAGAGGGATAAAGAAATATGTATACATGCCTGCTACCAAATTGACACCAAACTGTTTATAATTTTTCAATACCATCCGTTGTCAAAGTATATACATACCTACGACAACACTATGTAATGTTGACAACATTGCAACAATTCGTTGTCGAAATCTAAATTTTATACACATCCGTAGTCTAAATGTTAACAAACGTGGTAAGCTCTCTATTGACAAACAATCCGTTGCCTATAGTGGGCTTACCACGTTTGTTAACATTTAGACAACAGATGTGTATAAAATTTAGATTTCGACAACGAATTGTTGCAAAGTTGACAACGTTGCGTTGTCAACAAAATATAGTGTTATCGTACGTATGTATATACTTTGACAACGGATGTTATTGAAAAATTGTAAACTCTTTGGTGTCAATTTGGTACAAGGCGTGCATATTTCTTTTTCCCTTTGTGTATGTGTCTGATATTTTGTATGTTTAATGTTAGCCACATGATTGGTTTTTAATTATTATTTCCTTATTACCAGTAACATCTCTGAACTAACTTTGAAATAGTTATGAGACAGGATAACAATATATGGTGTAAATGTATTATAAAAACTTTGTTACTCCTTTTCGTTAAAAGCCTAACCTCTACAATTTTCCAAGATCAAAAGCTTTTTTCCTGAAAGTAATTAAAAGAAAAAGTCTTTTTTTCTCTGCGTACATATTTACCTTGGAGAGTTTGCCTTCAGCAGAATTCTTAAAAATTATTTCCATTTTCCGCAATATATCGTTAAGTATTTTCCCCCAAAAGTAATTACCATATACCCACAATTAAACATACACTTGTGTTTTTGTGAATTTTCCTTTTTCTTGGAATATTTTTCATACTTTCTTACATTTTACTCATACAATTATTTAATTTCCTTAAATAATAAACATAAAAATTTATTTTATTTTCATTTTTTTGTTCATGGATTATTTTTAGTTTGTGCTTTCGGTGATTTTTGTATTTCGACATTGGATTTCGTTATTTTGCTTTCAATTTCACTCATTTTATTATTTGATTTTACTTTTTTGTTATTTTTACGATTTTAACGTTTTTTTTTTTTTTCAAAACAAAACAAAAAAATTTACAAAATAAAAAAAATAATTCTTAAATAAGTTTTCTCTCTTTTAAAACTTGTGGAAGTTTTTGCTGTAGTTATAGTCGTTATAACGTTTATTGTTTATGCAAATACTATTAGGTTTGTTTTTGTTATTCGTGTTGCTTTTTTAAAGTTTATTATTACTCAAGGGTTATTTTTGCAAAGTTTTTTTTTTCTGTTCTTTTTTTATAAAATATACAACAAAATAATATAAATGAACAAAAAAGAAAAAAAATAAGAATACTTAAACAAAAAAAAACCTAAAGTATGAATGAATGAAACTAAAAATATAAGAAATATAATAAACATAATTATTTAAATAAACATTTATTTTACATATTCTTTACATGGAAAAACAGAAATTGTTTCCCTTATAGCGGTGACTCTATACATTCAAATCAGTAGTCGACACAAAGAGCAAATTTTTCTCAAAATATTCGTTACTGTTTGTTTAATAACTTTTGCTTTTATTTATCATATGTGTAAAGAATGTTGTCGTTACCTGTTGGCTTATAGATGCCGACCACTATCTTATATAAATGCTGTTATTTTCAGAGCAGCAGGGATGAGCTTGAAAATGTTGCTGATTATGTATTCATTTCATATGTTTATTTTTGCACCTTTAAATATTCTTTTGTAGAGGTGGTTAGTACCAATGGCAAAAATAAAAATAATATTTTTACTTTTTTTAAAAAAAAAGAATTCTTTGAAAATATTTACAAATTTGCATAATTTAATGTAAGCTGCTTTTTAAAATTCTTGTATATATAAAATTTTATCAGCGGAATATTTCTCAAGAAAATTTTATCGTTTTTTGTCTGCATTAAATGTATATAAATTTTTGCTACTTTTTTTACGATCATATTAGATTAATAGAGAGATTATATTTAATAAGTGTATGCTTATATTTCATTCCTTTTTGTCATTAAAACTAATGGCAAAAATTTTTATAAACTGGTTAGAAAAATGAAGGATAGATAAGTAAGGAAGGACTTTATGTTACTGATTAATTATTAGTTTAATTTTAAAAAAGGTAGTTAAATTTTGTTTTAGAGGAAATAAGTTTAAAAACTTGTTTTGCTTATGTAATTTCTTTAAGTAAAAAACTAAAAACTGTTATGACGTATGATGAATATTTATCATACAAAAATTTTTTAACACTCATACGCTAGCTAACTTATACAGAGAAAGCATTATGAATTTCAATTTCATGTCAAGTGACACAACTCAAAAAATCGATTTCAATGAAATTTGCACCAAGGTTAGTACTATTGGATTACAGGCCAGAAACAAATTTTCAGCCCTATCGGTTAAGAACTGCCGGACTTAGAGGAGGTCAAAGTTGGACATATTGGTGATACAGGGTTTTATTTAAATGAGTGTAACTTTTCACCTATTGATCTTAACTTACTAATCGGAAGACAACGATTTTAAAAGTTGGGTCACTTGATACGAAATTGCCCATATATGTACGTATGTATATGCATATGTGCCTCAGGTAGGTTAATAGTTAGTCTGTCAGACCTGAGTTTGATTCCCACCAGAGTCACTGATAAAGGTGAGCACAACGGGCCAGATTGAGGAGGCCTATGTGTATTTCTTCGGATTTGATGTAACATAATCCTCCTTTAGAACCAACTAACTAACTAAAGCCTGATCCAGGAAGTTAGGTAAACAGATTTTAGCCAATTTTAATACACTTTGTCCTCAAATTAAAATCAGCCGGACCATTAGAGAAAACCTATACCGAATTCAACTGAGATATGACGAGACATGAATAATTCCATCATGACAACTCCCGTCCATATGTTGCAATACCCGCCTTAGAGTCCAGACCATTCCCTGTCCTGTAGACTTTGAGGCCTCATAAGTAAGTCGTAGCTAATCAAATTTTTTATTATTCCTGACGCCATAAATAAAAATTCAAAAAGACAATATGTAAGAACAAGTGAGAGTGTTATATTCGGCTGTGCCACCATCAAACCGTATGCCTTAAAAGGAATGCTCCCCTATAAACCTCACGGTGATATTACTCATCAGATTAACTGAAGAGGACCTTATATGAGAGATGGGTTAATAATTGACCGTTTTTCATAAAATTTTTTTTAGACCAATGTTGGTTCATACAAAACAACTTTACATCAAATATCACTTCCGTACACTTTTTGCATGAAATTCGGTAGGAAGGTTTACGTTCCTATAAATGTTTCTTATACTAAATTTCATAACTGTTCACGTATTTATAAGTCAGCAAAGATCGTTAAAGTAATTTTCTTATGGACCGATCCTCAATACATTTGGTAGAGAGGTTTTAACTCCTATAAAGAATATGCGTGTTTCTGTATTTTGTATTTTTGGATCATAATATACTTATTAATGGCAAATTTCATTGTTATACTAGTATTTTTAAGCCAGTAGTGAGCGTTAAACTAATCTTTTGAAGGGGACCTTATATGGGGGGTAGGGTCAACTATGGACCGATCCACATAAAACTTGATAGAGAGATTTTGACTACATTGAAACTTATATGTGTCGAATTTCATTACTATACTCGTATTTTTAAGCCAGTAATGAGCGTTTGAAGGGGGCTTTATATGGGGGGTCAATTATGGACCGATCCTCATAAAATTTGGTAGAGGGATTTTGGATCACATGGAACTTATTTATGTCGAATTTCATCGCTATACTCGTACTTTTGAAACAGATATGCAAATTAAAGCTGTTTTTAGGGGGTCCACTTGTATGGGGGCTATCCGAAAACGTGGACCGCTATTGTCCATTTTCAATACCAAACAAACCTTATCTATAGAGAATATTTGTGGGACATTTCAATCCTCTATCTCGTTCTGTTCGTGCTTTCAACAGATAGACAGACAGACGGACGGACAGACATGGCTAGATCGTCTTAGAATTTAATAAGGACCCAGAATATATATACTTTTGTGGGTCTAAGACCAATATTTCGATGTGTGATAAACGGAATGACAAAATCAATATACCCCCCATCTTTTTTGATGGTGGGTAAAAAAATAGAAAAGCGTGTCCTTGAAATCCTCCTGAAATTAACACGAAAATATTGCCGATATATATATTTTTAGTACAAACATTTTCCACAGTATATTTATTCAAAATAATCATCACAATTGAAATAAAAATACTAACAACATTAATACTCTGTAAATAGACTTTAACATAATTAAAATATTTATAAAAAAAAAAATGCTTCAAATGTTATTAATTATTTCATTTTTTACAATTTTTCATAATTATTTTCCTTAAGCAAATTTTTTACATATTTATTTAAATTAAATAAATAAATTGCTATTAATATAAGTTATATTTGCCTATCCTTAGTCGATTAAAAATTCCCTGTAAAAACGAATAATAATTTTGTAATAAATTAATTTATATTATAGCGAAATTAAACTCTCATATAAGATTAATGTAAATATCTGGTCGCAAAATTAAATATTTTTGTTGGAATTTATTAAAACCTTTTTTTTTTTTTGGTACGCAAATATGTGTGTATGTGTGTATTTAAAAAATTATATAAATTACTTCGTTTCATTAATATGGCAAAAATATTCACACTATATCTGCATAATAATACGCAAAATATCTACAATATTTATATAAAGTATGTGGATTAGGGTGGTTTTATTTTTATTGGGAATTTTTAATTTTGAGAATTTCAGGGAGTAATTAATGACTCCCTAATGAATCACTAATTCTCTGAGCATAGTTCAAATTCTGTGAGTAACGTTCCACTGGAGAATAGCTTTAGTATCTACAACATCTAAATTTTAGATGTTGTACCTAAATTCTTGAATATCGATTCATAGAGTCTTAATAACTATATCAAGTTTTACCTTTCAATGTCAATAGAGGCCTTAAATAGTTGTGTTAAGCCATAGATATGTATGAGTTGTATATTAAGATGATCTAAATTTTATTACAACTAACAAAATCATTTTAAAACTTTAAACATTTTACTAAAATTTATAGAATTTTCTATACTTCTGAAAATGTTAAAAGAGAAAAGTAGAAAACCTCCTTATTGTGCATATTGGCTTAACGTTAGTGAATCTTCTACTCATATGATTTATATATGAAATATATTTGGATATGAATTTTCAACATTGCATATTTTGTATACATTAATATTTGCCTGCAAATTTGCTTTAATGCAGTAAAATTTAAAAAAAAATAACGAAAAAAAATATTTCATAGTATATTTAAATGAATAGTTATGTCAATTCAATAATATAAAATTTGCATTTAGTAATATTAACGCAATGAACAGAGTTTATTAATAATATTTATTACGTGGTTCGAATTAATAAACATTGAATTCAAAGTTAGGTATATCTTGTTCCTTTCTTGAGATATCAACCTGAAGTTTATAACAATTAAACATAGCTTTTATAACTTATAAATCACTTCTCATAGTATTTCTTTTTAATTGCGAGATATTGTCCATTGAAAACTTTGCGCAGGTAAATGCAAAATATTTTTATACCCTTCACCTTCGTGAGAAGGGTATTAATGCCGAAGTGGTCTTTTTCATCCACTGGGTAGTCTTTAGAACGGACTACCATCGCCACTTCAATCTTTAATGAAGAAACCAGGTTGGAATTTTTGTACATGGCTAAGCCGGTCCATGTACAAGCACTTTGCTGAAGTACTTGAATCTCTGACCATTGCTGCCCCGTTGCTTAACTTCCGAGATGTAAAACATCACTTCCGTTTACAACCTCGCAAATGGGATGGTCTCTGTTGAGTCGACAATAGCACTTAGAGACGTAACCGGTAGACCGAAACACGAATCCATCAAATAAACCGTGATTTTGTCCATACTCATATCTGTACAAGGAAAATTCAATGGTGTCATTTATATATGATACCTTACATCCATCATCATTCAACCCAGTAAACTTATCATTCATCCTACACAGTCATAAGAGAAAAACATACGACATACTTATTCTAGGTAAACGGGTGAGTGAGGCCCGCATACCCCATATTCATGCCGTACCATATACAATTAACACCAACTCATTTCCAACGCTTAGTCCTACAGTCACTCCACTGTGGGGTATCTGTTGTTTCGGCAACAGCACCGAACTTATCCCAAAATATTGACTTTACCTTACATCAGTCCTTTACCGCCACTTACTCTCCCCGCGAATTTCGGTTTAAACCACAACCAGCAACTGGCCACCCGTAGTACCAGATTATGTGGTTCTCTGGTTAGACCCCATGTCAAATCATACCAAGGACTAGCCGAAGAATGAAGTGACATCACCAGTTTATAGTCCCGGCAAACTAGAGGTATTGGTAGTACCTCTTTACCCCGGGATTGCAATACACTGTGATGGGATATTTCATCAAGGAAACATGCCCCGGGGGGACGTGAGAAGGGTATATATATAAGTTTATCATTCCGTTTGTCTGTCCGTCTGTGTATCTGTTGAAATCAGTTTTCTAAAGACCCCAGATATCTTCGGGATCTAAATCTTCAGACATGCTTTCGAGAATTTTTCTATTTAAAATCAGGAAAATCTGGAGATAATAATATAAGCAAAAATCCGAGACAACCTCTGAAAATTTCATAAAAAAGACAATTTCATGCATGCTTTGATAAAAAAGCAACAGCAACATTGCTTATTGGAAAAATTATGTATGTTTGAATGTATTCATTGTTATGTGTTTCATTGCGTTGTGTGTTTTGTTTTTTTTAAAAATACGTTTCAAATTTGAAGTCCTTTTATAAGGACATAAGAGCTGATTATAAAAATCGGGGTATGCGGATTTGCATTAAATGGATTCTAGTCTCACTTGCATATCAACTTTTCCGTGTGTGAAAGCTTTTTTTCACAGTTTTTTTGCTCTCCTGAAAACTTGTGATGTAAGATAGAGACTTTTAAAAAGCTGCTCTTTATACTAATTAAATTCTTTACTATAGTTGTGAATCAATAAAAATGTTTTATTATACAACCATTGTTTTAAGGACTATTTGGCTTAAATATTTACTAGAACTATCTCAAAAGCAAAATTCTCTGCGGTGGGTCTAATTCTTTCACCTTAACTCTGACAATTTTAATCTAACTCATTATTTTCTAAGATAAATTGAAATTCCAATTATTACTTCTTTTATTGTTATTTTGTTGTTTTAATACATATTTATTTTATGAATTGTATGTAATTCTTAGATATTTTTGAAAAATTCTTATTATGCTTATTATGTAAATATTTTATTTTCGCATAATTTCTCTTTCTTTTATATGAGGCTTTTAGTTATTTTGCCCTTATTATCCTGTAACAAAAAATAAAAAAATACTGCCTTCCATCTTCATTCCAATACACAGACGTCAATCAATTTATTTTAGTTAATCATGCATTAAATAGGCTCATAAAGAAATTTATTTTTCTTTTTTTTATTATATTCAGATTGTACAATTTGTATACAATTTTTACAATGCATTATTACTTCATATTTATTTTATATTTTCCTCTTAAATAACCCCCTTTTACTCATTCATTAGTTTCTTTAAATATTGCTTATTTTGTATAAAATATATCAGTAGAATTTTATTTTATTTAATGGTTTTATTGTTAGCCACATACATATTATTTACAACCATTATTTTTAAAAATAAAAATGTTAAATGTTACAAAAGGAAATAAGGGATCATGATTATTTTCAGTTTAATTGTTACTTTGAAATGTGAGGTAATGAGGTCTAGAATTTTTTTTAGAAATATTTATTTTTTATTGAAATTTCTAGATTTAGAGGCATAAGAAAGAGAAAATTTATGGAAAAGTTTGTATAGAAAAATAAATTATCAAAACAAATTTTTTAAAAAAAATTATGGAAAATTTTTGAAAAAAGGAAAATTTACCTTAAATTGCCTATAAAAAGAAAATATGACTCGAATTATTTATTTTTCACAAAAAGCAAATTTGTCAAAAATTCTCTACAAAAAGCAAATTTGTCGAAAATTCTCTACAAAAAGCAAATTTGTCGAAAATTCTCTACAAAAAGAAAATTTTTCGAAAATTCTCTACAAAAAGAAAATTTTTCGAAAATTCTCTACAAAAAGAAAATTTTCTACGGAAAGAAAAATTATTGGAAATTTTCTATAAAATGAAAATTTTCTACAAAAGGAAAATTTATTGAAAATTTTCTACAAAAATAATATTTATTGGAAATTTTCTATAAAAAGAAAATTTATTGGAAATTTTCTATAAAAAGAAAATTTATTGGAAATTTTCTATAAAAAGAAAATTTATTGGAAATTTTCTATAAAAAGAAAATTTATTGGAAATTTTCTACAAAAAGAAAATTTTTCGAAAATTCTCTACAGAAAGAAAATTTTCTACGGAAAGAAAAATTATTGGAAATTTTCTATAAAAAGATAATTTATTGAAAATTTTCTACAAAAGGAAAATTTATTGAAAATTTTCTACAAAAATAATATTTATTGGAAATTTTCTATAAAAAGAAAATTTATTGGAAATTTTCTATAAAAAGAAAATTTATTGGAAATTTTCTATAAAAAGAAAATTTATTGGAAATTTTCTATAAAAAGAAAATTTATTGAAAATTTTCTACAAAAAGAAAATTTATTGAAAATTTTCTACAAAAAGAAAATTTATTGAAAATTTTCTACAAAAAGAAAATTTATTGAAAATTTTCTACAATAAGAAAATTTTTCGAAAATTTTCTACAGGAAGAAAAATTATTGGAAATTTTCTTTAAAAAGAAAATTTATTGAAAATTTTCTACAAAAAGAACATTTATCGTAATTTTTCTATAAAAAGAACATTTATCGTAAATTTTCCATAAAAAAGTACATTTATCCTAAATTTTCTATAAAAAGAAAATTTATCGGAAATTTTCTATAAAAAGAAAATTTATCGGAAATTTTCTAAAGAAAGAAAATTTATCGGAAATTTTCTATAAAAAGAAAATTTATCGGAAATTTTCTATAAAAAGAAAATTTATCGGAAATTTTCTATAAAAAGAAAATTTATCGGAAATTTTCTATAAAAAGAAAATTTATCGGAAATTTTCTATAAAAAGAAAATTTATCGGAAATTTTCTATAAAAAGAAAATTTATCGGAAATTTTCTATAAAAAGAAAATTTATCGGAAATTTTCTATAAAAAGAAAATTTATCGGAAATTTTCTATAAAAAGAAAATTTATCGGAAATTTTCTATAGAAGAAAATTTATCGGAAATTTTCAAAAAAAAAGAAAATTTATTGGAAATTTTCTACAAAAAGAAAATTTGTCGAAAAAGAACATTTATCGTAAATTTTCTATAAAAAGAAAATTTATTGGAAATTTTTATAAAAAGAAAATTTATTGGAAATTTTTATAAAAAGAAAATTTATTGAAAATTTTCTACAAAAAGAAAATTTATTGAAAATTTTCTACAAAAAGAAAATTTATCGGAAATTGTCTATAAAAAGCAAATTTATCAAAAATTTTCTATAAATAGAAAATACATCGTAAAGAAAGAAAGAACGAAAGTGCGAATGTAATAGCTTTAAAGGGACGGGAGCTCGACGAACGCAAAACCATTTGACGCAGCAAGAGCAGAATTAAAAATATGGGTGACAGAAATCCATAAGTCCTTTTCGAACGGTGGGTAGAACCAAAAAGATCCTATGGGGTGATCCTAACGAGAGCAGGACGTGAAGCCTTCTCAAACAGAGCAAGGATGGTACGTATTCTAAGTGAACACACAGGATAACGGGCACTTCTATACAAAACGTGCGGATTCAGAAGAATATAGGGCATGCAGAGAGTATAGTGAAACTCTGGAGCACTTTCTTTCATTCGGCTTTCGCCGAATTCAAATATTTTGGGAGTGATATTATTCCGGATACGAACATTGATTCGAAAATTCTTATGAGTTACATCCAGGAAACTGTGTTTCTGAACATCGGATGATAATATAATATATAAGGTTTTAGCCAACAAACATTTGATAATTTCGTCCTTTGACTAGAATTTTCTCTAAGTGTATACTAAGTTTGATCTCCATACTTTAAGTTACTCAAAAAGTAAAAAAAGAAACCCTTTAAAAGTATCACATAATGTCTATACTAAATTTGGCTTTAGGTAATATTATTTTACAAAAATGCTTTAAGTAATTTTATGTGAATTAACACAACTATAATGCTTTGATTTCTTTACAACCTCTTGTTGATATGCCAAATGTGTAAATTGCACCATGGGGCATTGTTGGCCTGAACAGGCACAAATAAAAATTTATTAGTTTAATGTCTAACCAATTGTGATTTTTACTGAAAATCCCATAAACGAAGGTCATATAAGATTATATATACATTTGTGTAAAGTTATACATACATGTATATAAATGATATACGTATATTATATACGTACCTATAGTATATTAGTTTTATTACATGCTGATGTTAGTTGAATTGTATTGTAGTTGTGGCAGTAGTAGTGTGTTATATACAACAATATTTATTTATTTTTTTCATTTAACAAATGTGCAAATAAAGAATCCTTAAGCTTCTGTCAAGTACAGACATGTGATGAAGAGGAATTTAATACTTTATATAAAGAGAAAAGGAAAAAAATAAATCGAACAAAAAAAAAAAAAAGCAAGTGCGGGTGCTCTACAGTAATCCCGCCATAAACATTGTTTCTTTAAAATTTGTTATATTTCTAGTTATAAACTGAATCTTACCTTTACTTTTGGAATAAGAAATGTTAACTTTTATGTACATCTTCATTATTTTAAAGCACTTACAAAGTAAATCGAGGGATTACTGTACCACAAACAAAATAAAATCATTAAATGGCCAATGATTTTTTAAAACTCAAATGCATTTCGAATTTCCTTAACATGTTTATACAACTTGTTTAAAATATTCACTTAGTTTTTCAATTGAACCTATTTTTATAGACACCACTGTACGGGCATGTACTTTTTCATTCGCTACACATGAGTATGAGTGTAGAAAACAATGTTCGATGGCATGTTATTTGTATGTTAAATGTTTGTATTGTACTTATAGTTCATTTATTGTATTGTTGTGTATTTGTTAGTGTGTATAAGTGTTTTACAAGTAATTTATTTTTAATAAATATAAGCTCGACACCAACTGTAGGATTTATCTTAATGTTCCATCTGGGGGTATGAGACTCTTTCTCTCCCAAACACATAGTAAAGAATACAAGGGTATAATAAAAGTACTACATCAGCAGGAAATTTATAAAATAAATACAACACAAAACTATACTATAGTATGTAGAATATTTATTTATTATTTTCTACACATACACACTCGCTCCCTCTCTTTCTTTTCTCCCAGGATATGTTTTAAATTGTAGTTATACACACACATACATATGTAGATAATAACTACATAAATACATATGTACGTCTGTGTGTTTGTATTGAATAGTATGTAGAGCATATTTGATAAGAAAAAAATAAAAACCTAAAAAAAATCTGTTTCTCTTTTTCTATAGTATTACATATTTTCAAAATAATAAATTGACCTTGAGTTAATAGACCCCCCCCAAAAAAAGAGAATAAAAACAGGAGCAGGCAAATAAAATATTTATATAAGTATACTTTTGTATTTATTTTAATCTTCTCTTCTGTCTACAACAGGTGTACGAACGTATGAGTTTATTCGATATTTCTTAGAAAAATATTTGTCCATTAGACTGCATTTACCTTAAAACTAATATACGCAATTTAAATGTAAGTAGCTTTCTTTATCAATGGTTTACTTTCGGTTTTAAGGTGAAGTTGCGAAGTCTTCTTTGTGTAGGGACTATGGTCAAATGAGACCCTATAATATTAAAATTCATTGGAGTCATCAAGGCTAATATAGAACTTCATTTTGCAGCTTTTTGTCGAGATACGAGTATATTGAACATAATTATGAACTTAAAAGCCCTATTCGTCGGGTTCAGTTGTATGGGGGCTATGTGAGATAATTGAAAATCTTCAAAATTGTGACCTGTTGGTTGATTGCAAGGTTTATAAGCCTTATTCAGGGGTTCAGATGTATGGGGGCTAGGTGAAATAATGGACCGATCTTAACCATTTTCCATAGGCTTCGTCCCTGTGACAATAAAAGATCATGTACCAAATTTCATTGAATTATCTTCAAAATTGTGACCTGTAGTTTGATTACAAGGTTTACATGGACAGACAGACAGACGGAATGAAAAAGTACCAAAAGTCCCTTTCATTAGATTTTCATTCATTCAGGTCCCTACATGTTAAATTTTATGTTTCTATGTTCAATATCGTAAAAATATCAAAATCTAAAAAACGAAAGAGTACAAAAATCTCTCTCAATAAATTCTCATTTAATAAGGACCGTGTGTCATGTGTTCGGGTTAACCATTACAGAGAATCCAAAATGTATCATGTATCAAAAGTATCAAACAGTTCCCACTTACAGAATAATATTCAGTCAAGACCATGCATGTTAAAATTTTATGTTTCTAGGTTGAATATTTTAGAAAATTCAAAAAGTACCATTTGTGACATAAAAAGTTCTAAAAAGTCTCTCTTAAAGAATCTTGTTCAAAGAGGACCGAGTATATTTAATAATCATATGTTATGAATTCATATACTAGAACATTCAAAGAGTATCATTTGAAGAAAGAAAAAGTACCAAAAGTTGAATAAATTCTACCTTTGTGAAAGGTACTAAAAAAAAGAGTACCATTTTTCCCCTTATCGCCTAGGAATAGACTTTTTCTAGAAATGTTCCGTGTTTAAATCTATATATCACAGATAAAACTCAAACGATTCAAATCTGCATTCCTTTGTTCCAGAAAAATTGTGCTTTCAAAAAGTACCAAACAATTTACTCGAATTTGATCCTATATAGGCCTTAGTACTCGAATTCCAAAATAATATACCAATAGCTTATTTTATGTGAGTAAATTAACTATTTTTTTAATTTTATAAATGGCTCAATGAGTTTGAATAAAATTAT
This sequence comes from Lucilia sericata, assembly GCF_015586225.1. Classification (NCBI taxonomy): domain Eukaryota; kingdom Metazoa; phylum Arthropoda; class Insecta; order Diptera; family Calliphoridae; genus Lucilia; species Lucilia sericata. Next base: position 36,361 of record NW_023995707.1, on the reverse strand, counting down.
ATTTCCCGTTGTTCCCCTTTTTGGTACTTATTTTACCCAGTGATATTGCAAATAATTTGTTTCAATGAATATTATAGAGTTCGACCGTAATTTAATAGGAATACTTCAATAAATCGCAAAAGTTTTCTTAATGTGCTAAAAAGCACCAAAAATACAGTTTTGTCCCTTTTACACCCAAAAAGGACTGAATTTTAAAAAAGTAAGAAACAGGTGTCTCCTAATTTTGGGAGATATAGTCAAATTATTTACAAAAATGTTATTTTGTTTATTAGTTAAAACGTAAGAAACAGCGTCAAAAAAGGTACCAAAATCTCCTTTGTTACAGATTTTCACCCCTTAAAAGTACGAATTTAAAAAAAGTACCACACACCCATCTGCTTATTTTAAGAGTAGCTACAGATGCATTTAAAATTTTTATTGTATAACTAATATTAGTTAATATAATTAAGAAAACCTGTTTTACCAGTTTTTTTCCTTTTTTACCCCTAAATGTACATACAAATTTTTTAACATCGCTCCTTAGTGGATCTACATAACAAAAAAACACATCTACTGTGCGACTACTAACACTACTCTTTTATATATAGATTAATTAATTTTTAAATAATAATATTAATTCTTGCTATAACTAATTTCTTTAATTTTTTACAGATCATCCTATAGAAATCAACGCTAATTCACGGAATAATGAGCTGATGATTTTAACAAAGTAGAACAGAAGCTAAGGACTCGGCTGTTTTATGTTATTTGTATATTTATGATATTCATTTCATTAATTATATTAATTGTTTTTAAATAAATAAAAATACATTTGTATGTACGTGATGACTGTTATCAAGAGTTATTTGTTGTCTTTATTTAATTATCAGTATTATTAGAAGAAAATCCTTCTTTACCTAGTTCAAAATTTTTCCTAACATGGTAACATATTAAATATTCATAATTCATAAAAATATCATTAGTACTAATGAATCATTTCATTCATTTGACTTATTTACCACAAACACCTATCTTAATACACAACCAATCACACAATTGTGTTTGTGACGTCACATTCAAAATGAAAACAATTTTAAGCAATATCATTTTAACCACAAAATTCATTTGCTAATACCAAGCGCACAAAATCCAACGAAACGCAATAGGCATAGTTGAAAAAATTTGTTCAAGCAATTTTCTTCACATACTTTTAGGCATTAATTTAATGAAATATTCGCAACACCCGGTACAGCATTTAGCTGTACAGGCAGACTCAAATACTTTTCAGCTCCTTAAGGTATGCTGTGCAAAATTTTGAAAAAATAAACACCTTGCTGGTTTTTTTGCGATTCTGTGCTCCTGTTACACAAAAATCAATTTGTGGGCAAATTTCGATTGTAAAAATTTTGCAGTCAGTTTTGGTGTGACGTCACATTGTAGAAAATGCATGTGTGTGTATGTTATGTTTTTGTTCATATAAGAAATGCATGTTGTTTGATGATGTTTTGTGATAATATGCAGATTATTATGGTTTAAATTAAATAAAAATAAAACAAAATGTTTTTTAATTTATTTATTAAATTATTATTTATAAAAAAATAAAATTTACAAAATAATAACAATAAATAATTTATTTATTTAATTGATAATTTAGAGAAGATAATTAAGATTTTTTAACCATGAATACAGTTGTGTAAATGTTTTTTATTAACGAAATGTTTTTGATTCTTTTTGTGATTGATCCTTATCTATTGCGTCAAATACTGAAACTTTGTAAACATACCTTAAGGATTTGAGTATTTCTAACTATGTATCCTAAATGAATTCAAGTTCTCCGATGAACACATACAAAAATTGAAAGAGGAACATGCTTAAATTGCTATGTAAATTGCTTTTGTGTGTTGCTGATTGGTTACAACGGCAACCACATTTTAGACCGTGTCCTTGCTCATACAAACGTGAAAATCGTGAAGGGTAGAGTGTGGTTGTTTTCAACTATCCATTCATTTGAACGATAAATTGTTATTGGATTGAACATCAAAGTTCAATTCTTTTCACCAGTGCAGGCAGCTGTTTTCGTACATACAGTATGTTTTTTTGCTTTTATCGCTGTTTTGGCCAGCATATAAAAATGCAAAATTGTGTAAAAACAAGTGAAGAAGAAAACAAGTAAGAATTTATAGTCGTGCATGGCCGATCATATGATACCCTACACCAGTGATGATGTTAAAAATTTGTATTATTTTTTTACTAATAAAGTATTTAATTTCATTTTTGCCTTAATTCAGAAATATTATTGCTGACAAAAAAGGAATTGGGGTTATATGGGGGCAGGGGGTTTATATGGTCCTATCTTTTGAAAGTTTGGTGGAGGGATTTAGGTTAGGTTAGTTATTTTTGCAGAATATCATCATGATATTAGTGTTTATAAGTGAATTTTGACCATCAAGTCATTTTCTGAAGAGGACTTTGTATAGAGGATAGGGTCAAATAAGGCCCGATAATTATGAAAGCCAGCAGTATTATTGAGACTTATATAAAACTAAGTTTTGCCGACTTTTGAAGTGATACAAGAACATCAACATATTTTTGAGCTCAAAAGCCCTATTCGGGGGGTACGGTTGTATGGGGGCTATACGAAATAATGGAACGATTTTAACCATTTTCAATAGGCTTGTGTCAAAAGAAAAGCATGTGCGAAATTTCATCAAATTATCTTGAAAATTGCGACCTTTAGAGTGCACACAGACAAACAGATAGAAGGACGGACATAGCTAAATCGACTAAGAAAGTGATTCTGAGCCAATTGTTATACATTAAGGTGGGTGTAGGACCAATATTTTTGGGTGTTACAAACATCAGCACAAACCCATAATACCGTATAGTTGTGTAGAGTATAAAAACCAACAAAGAAAATTTAAAAAAAAAATTATTTTAAGTGTAGATTTCTGAAATACGTAAAAGATGTAGATGTAAACTGAATTTATGCAAGTTAAAGGCATTGAATGTAAACTAACTACATATGTATCATGATCAAATAAGCCAGATGTTAAACACATACAAACAAACTCTATATAGTATAGTTGAGAAATATGCCAATTATCTCATTTTATAATTTTATGCTAGAGGTCTTTAATCTGTCTTTCAACATTCAATTCGTTTGTCAAACCACCAGCAGGTTGCCTAAGGAGGCAGAACTTAAAGCTGCAAGTATTCTCAACAATCATTTTTTACCGTCTTTTTTCTACTCCTCTGTCCGCAATTCAACATGTTGCTTAAGTGTTTGTTGTCAACATGTAGCCTGCAGAAACCTTTTAGTTTTTTTATATTGTTTTAACCTACTTCTAGTGTAAATAAAAAATAATGTATTTTTACACTTTTATTTGGAGTGCAATTCAGTTTGATTTTTTCTATATTCCTATTTTTCACGATTTTTGTTTTTTTTTGTTTCTATTCCTGCATTTATGCTATCTATTTTCACTTTAGTTTTTTTTATTGAAATTTAATACAAGTGTCATTGAAAATATTTTCAAGTTTGATTTAGTTTATTCAGTATTTGAATTTTTCTATTCATTTTCCGTTTTTTTATGCATTTTAAATATTTGCATTATTTATTTCACTTTATTTCATTTGTTCAGGTTTCATTTTCTTCATATTTTTAAACAAAACGAAAATTTATTGAAATATGAAATTCATTTATTTATTTTTAAGGGCATGAATTTTAAATGGATTTTTTTTGTGTGGTTTAATTTAGTTTTAATAAATCTATAACAACAATTTCTGATTGGAAAAAATAATATTTCGTTTTGTTTTAATATTTTTGTGAAAAAAATTACAATAGTTTACAAATAGTTTTTTTATACTCTACAACACTATAGTGGAGAGGGTATTATGCGTTTGTGTTTATGTTTGTAACGCACAAAAATATTGGTCCTACATCCACCTTAACGTAACCTATCGACTCAGCATCACTTTCTGAATCAATTAAGACATGTCCGTCCGTCCGTCCGTCTGTCCGGCTGGCTGTTCATGTAAACCTTGTGCGCAAGGTACAGTCCACAATTTTCAAAATATTTTGATTAAATTTGGACCATATGCGCACAAGGACGATCTCTTCTGAAAATGGTTAAAATCGGTCCATTATTTAACCTAGCCCCCATACCACCAAACCTTCCTATTTGGGGTTCTTAACTCTTCGTCAAATATACTACTATCTCTCCAAAAGTAGGCATAAACGACCATGGAGATTTTTTTTTTTTGACCCTAGCCCCCATACAAACCCCCTTTAAAAAATATCTTAAACGTCCAAAAATTGACTTATAACCATTAGTATCGCGCTGAAATTCAGCATAACTAACTTTAATATAAAAATAACTCCCTCCTACCAATTTATTGGGGATCGGCCCATATTTGACCCTAATTCAGATATAAAGCCTCTTTTACGAATTTTGTTTTTCATCAATAAATTACTTAATCGATATATCGAAATTAAGGTAAAATTCAACATAAAAGTTTCTTTATGAAAAATAATTTTCCAAATATACTCATGGTCTTGGGTATCATATAGTCGGCCACGCCCGACAATACTTTCCTACTTGTTTATTCATTTGTTGGTGGTTGTAAATATTTATTGTGGTATATTTTAGACTGTTTAAATGAAAGTGAAATATTAAAAAAAAAAATCTCACAAAAAAGAAAACCACTTTATATAGTCCAAAAGTTTGGTCAAATATTGGAGAATTTATATTAAATTAAAATGTATGAAATTCAATTTGATAATTTAGTTGTCTTTTATAGAAAACTATCGACTAAAATTTTGTAGAAAATAGTTATGATAAATTTTCGATAAATTCTCTATAAAAAATTTCTGATATCGAAAAATATTCTTTAGAAAATTTCAGTTATAAATATATTTTCTATATAAAATTTCAATTATATAGAAAATTCTTGTTATTGAATCATTTACTATAGAAAAACCTAAACGCTTCACAAAATCAGCAACAACTAAAAAAGTTATAACAAAAAGTTTTATAAATTAAAATACTATAACTACTATAAATGAATTAAATAAAAATATACAATTCACAGCCTTTTAATGCTTTTAAAATGAGCTAAATTTTGGGTTTTTAAAAACAATAACAAAAATATGATAATAATTTAATAATAAAAAAAAACTTTGCAAATATTTAACCCTAAATTAAAACAAAAGAAAAATTATAAAATTTGGAAAAAAACATCTACACACATATACAGAAAAATTTATACAAATTTAAATTGAATATTATGAAAATAAATGAATGATTTTATCATATTATAATTAATTAACTAATTAATAGTTAAAATTTATTGCTGGCGAAACCTTATTTTCGTAGTTGATTATTTTTAATTTTGTTTTATTTTTTGTTTGTAGTTATTGATTTAAATCCGTTTAGGGTTTTTTTTTTTAATTTAGTTTAATCACTATTTGTAATTTACAAAATCTAAGCAAAAAATAACCAAATCTAACGTCTATAATGATACATATTATAACCCATAGGTGTGCTGCCCATGGCACGTTCGGTTGCCTTTTCGATACTGGCATGAACGCACCGATAACAGCACACATAGGCCAAACATCACTTGAAGAGTATGCGGCGAAACGCTCGCCGAAAGTCCTTGTTGAAAATGGTATAGATGGCCGGATTGAGTGCTGAATTCATGTAGCCGAGCCAAAAGGCAATGGCAAACGCCGAATCGGGTATATGACAATGAGTCGAGCACGCTGGCATTAGAATGTAGAGAAAAAAGAAAGGCAGCCAGCAGGCAATAAAGGAACCCATTATTAGACCCAATATTAGGGTGGCTCGCTTCTCTTTTTTCCGTGCTATACGCCGTTTCTCCTTTTCGGGATCGCGGGGCTTTTGTACTTTCGGTATGGCAGGTTCGAGTTCGGCTTTAACGATCTCAGCGTTTTGTTTCGGCACATCCTTAACCGTCACCGTTTTCGATTCATTTTGTCTTCGGTTATTGTTGGACTTGCGACCAAATATTGGCTGACATAAACGAAATTTTAAAGGTTTTACGACCGCACAACGACTTACAACTCCAGAATCTGAACTTGATGGATCAAATTCACTTACCATATCAGGATCGACGCCTACCGACAGGGCTCGACAACGTCCCGCCAATGGTGAGACCTTCAGTTCGTTCGCATTGGAGGCCGTCAGCGTTGTAGTGGTGGTAGTCGTCGTCGTTACACTACCATTGTTGTTATTTAAAGCAATTGCTGTCGTTGTCGTTGTGCTGTTATTATTGGCAGCCATTGATGGTGGCACGGGTACATTTAAGGCCCCATGACCCGTTGTTATTGTACTCACTTTTAGGGTTTCTTTACAATTCGCTGATGCACTTAAATTACTTGGTATGTCTACATTATTGGAGGGCAGGAGACCCATATTACTACTACAACTACTATTGGGATAAACAAGGGGATGCGGTTCCATTTCCGCTGCCTCGGAGGTGGAAATGTCTGATGCTAAATCGCAGGTTACAGTTGGTATTTGCATTGGTAGTGCTCCGGCACTATTCGGTGGTGTTTCGATTGTGGCTATTTGGTGTTGTTGGTGTTTTTGCAGTGCACCCGCACTCGAGGATGGCATTGGTATGGTACCTTTTTTATTGGCGGTGGTAAAGCTGGTAACCTGTAATTGTTAAAAGAGAGAGAGAAAGAGAAAACAATTTGATTATTTCATTATACTTGTGTGTTTAGTTGCTTAAACGTTATTTTTAAAAATGATTTAAAAGAAAATGACAATTTAATTACATTTTCCTGGCAGCCATCTATTACATGTGTGTTATTTACATGCAAATTATTTGCTGATTCATGTTTACACTCATGTGTTTTTTTCTTCTTTGTGTACGGGGAAAAAACTGCACAAGAGACAACTTCAGTGCAGCACAATATGAACAGATATAATGGGCCATCTTCTACGTACTTATTTGGTCAGGAAGTTGAACAATGTTACGAAAAAAATAGTTATCGTTTTTACCAATTTCTTTCTGTACAATTGAAATCAATTCCTTTTCAATTTCCTGCCAACAATTTGACAATTATTGAGCCATCAGTTGTTAATCTTAATGATGAGATGAATACGATGAATGGCTACATATAGTATATAGAAGCATCAAATTTCCATTTGTATTGAAAAATGTGACGACAATAGTTGGAAATTTACAGTAAAGAAGAAATATCTAGGTATGTGGAAGACTATGACATTGTTGGGCATTGGCGAAATCAGAATGAATAAGTTTTTTTTATCAAATTAGTTAAAAGGCGCTGAAAAATATTCAAATTTTGATGATTTTTGAAGAACATTTTAGTGAAAATTTCACAGTGGTAAATGAGATTAAATTCTTTTATATTAAAAAAAACTGGAAATGAGTACTTAATTCAGGAAAAATATTAAATTGCCATTTTTTTAACTTTAACCAGAAAATATGTCTTTTGGCGAAAAAGTTTTATTTCTTTTATGTAAAAATCTGATTTATGAGAAAATATTGTTTTTTGGTCATTTACATCATAATAATAACAATTTAAGCGGAAACCAACAATTTCTTAAAATTCTCCATAAATATTCAAGATTTTGTTAAACACATTTAATGTAATTCACATGTAAAATCCTGTTAGATAAATTTAAGAACATTTCTTGCAATTCTTCATAAATTTACAACACCTATTGAACTCTTCTAATGAAATCGACTTGTAATATCCTATTTGATAAATTTAAGAAAATTTTCTCTTTAAGATTATCTTACAAAGTAATGCACCAAAACAGTCCCATTCATCAATATTTTTATTCAACATTTATTACTTTTTTTCATTTTGTTTTAAGATTGAAGAGGAATAAATGCAGATTAAAAACTCGTGTAATGCACACGTGACAATAAATTTAATACATCCCATATGCCATGCGATTCCAATCAATTTTACTTAACTCATTTCCCACGTATATCCCGTACAACATGTACAGCGTGTATTTACATTTAAACAGTGAAGAGCAAAATTTTAGATGAAAGTCTAAGTAGAATGAATTGAAAAAAAAAATTTCAAATACTTTGTGGGAACATTCATTCACTTGATCTAATTTAATAATTTGTCTCAATACAATTTGTATTTAAATGCAATAGTTTTTGTTTGTCACTGTTAATATATGTACGTCTTCATGTTCAATGTCTTGTAGTTTTGTTTGTGGTATGTACATATGTACGAGTGTGTGTATGTTTCTGTTGTAATCTGTCAATACCTTGAAATCTGTTAGCTTGTTTAAGATGGAACGAGTAGAACAAATTTTTACAAAAATTGTATGCGTACTTGTATTTGTGTAATTGTTTTTTTTACAATTCGGCAATTTGTTGTTGTTTTTCTCTGTCAAACATTTATTAATCAAGAATTTTATTTACTTTTTTTTGCTCATGTTTCTTTTGTAGGAATAAATGAAGAACTTGTAGGAAAATCAACGATTAAATAAATAAATAAATGACTGAACCTACATACATATATGCGAGCAATAACAGAGATGTTTGAGGTTCGATATCTTGAAATGTAGTTTCCGTTTTATACATTATACTAGCTATACCCAGTGTGCTTTGCTACCATCTTTAACTCTAACTGCTCTAACAGTTTTCTAGATATACGAATTTTTATATTTAATTCATATGTTTCAAATATTACCCAAATGCTCATATAAGTGTAGAGTTCTTCGTGCAGAATTTAATATTCTAGCTGTAATAGTTTTCCAGATATACTTACTTCATATGGGAGGTACAGGATCCCCTAATAAAAGTCCGCCCATTTTTCTCCGAAATGTTTAAATGTATGTTAAAATTCTTCGTACAAAATTTGTAGATTCTAGCTGCAATAGTTTCCTAGATAAACGAATTTTTGAATTTAATTTATATGGGAAGTACCACGCCCCTAAAATCTAGTCCGCTAATTTATTACCCAAATGTTTCCACGGATGTCACAATAGTACGTGGAAAATTTTAGCTCTAATAGTTCCTCAGATATAGAAATTTTTGTATTCAATGGAAGGTGTCAAGGCGCCCTTATGCAAGTCCTCCCAATTTCTCCTAAATATTCCCATAGATGTTAAAGGTCAATTTTAGGATTTCATCTACAATAGTTTTCCAGGTAAATGAATTTTAGGTGAACCACCCCCCTTATTTCTAGTTTGCCCAATTTCTGTTCTAAGCATTCATGTTGATAATAAAGTGTCTCCGAAATAAATGAAGACTCTAGCTGTTATATTTTCTCAGATATAGTTTAATATTTTCTTTATATGGGAAATGCCACGACCATTATAGCTAGACCTTATGTGCCCATTTAGCTGTCTATAAAGTCCAAACAAACATACAAATACACATTCATTTTTATATATACTGGTAGATAGATAAAAGTTAGTTAAGTTGAACTTAATCGTGATACTAATGAATTTTTGAAGAGATACTGGTATATTTCATGTAGTTATAAGCTAACGAGTCTAAATCGGGAGGTTCCTTTGTATGGGAGCTAGGTGAAATACAGGTACAGGTAGCAGGACGTACATGGCTGAATAGACTTTGAAAGTGATTCAGAGTCAATCGGTATATTTTAAGACAAACGCAAAATTCCCTTCCCACTATGATATAGAGTATAATTGCAGAATTGTTGCCACATATTTCGAAGAAATAAGAACCCTTATGTTCCTCACAATTCTCCATATTTTCGATAAAATTTAAGAAATTTGATTTACAAATGGTACTGAGATCTGGATTTTCAATCGCTGCCAGAGAACTGAGGACATTTTCAAAAACTTAAATTGTATTTTTTCCCTTATTCACTATAGCAATTGTTTGAGAGGTGTGTCTACAAAAAAGTTGCCCACGGGACACTCTATTAGATATTGGTATACTTTAAAATGTTACTTCTGCGCGTTAGAAACTTATTAAGGTTTCATTACATATAGTCTAAATATAATATAAATTAAACCTTTTAAACCAAAGTTGATTAAGAGGAACCATTTAAACATATTAAGTCCGCAATAAAATATTTTGTTTGAATAAATGCGTACTATTAAGTTTTTTTCTATTTACTCATTACACCAAATATACATATATGTATGTATATAATACTCATACACAACCAATTTTAATTTTTAGAAAAAATCAATTAAATTTTTAAATTGGTTTCTAAACTCAACTACTTCAAGCAATGTAGTCATGCATCCTCATCATCTACTCAGCAATGACTTGCCAATATTAAAATGTGCCAAACAAAAAAAGAAAAATACGAAAAAAACAACACTTGAGTAGATACTCCATTTACCTCTTCAAATACATAATGAAAGTCAAGTGGAAACAAAAAAAAAAAAAAAACGTTTTTTTAACTACTAAGAGTTTTTTTCCATTTATAGTTTAAATCCATAGAGAGAGATAAACAAATAAAGTTTTATATGGAAATTTTAGTGAAAAGTAAAAAAAAAACTTTGACAAGTAAAATGCAATTGCAATGGCAACAAATACGACATTCGACTATTAAACACTTGTGTGACAAAGTGTGGCAAAAGTTAAATGAAACTGTGATAAAAATTTGTAACATACGAATTAAACAAACCACCAGTGATAAATTTGATTATATCGAATTATATATAGCCTTCGCAATAATATTTTTTTTATTAAATAACAATAATGTTTTTGAGATATGAGTTTATTCCAAATAATGATATTTTTGAACATACATATTTTCGGACGTTATGAATATCAAAAGAAAATTTGCTGAAGTACTACTCGAGCTATCTAATCTCTTGCCATAGTAGCCCCGTTGCGAAATGACAGGCAGCATGGCATCAATCCCAATGCATCATTCTCCGACTAGGACACTACCCCAACATCAGGTGAAATCAATAATCCGGTAAACCGGAGGGTGACCACCCTTATGATGCCATGAAAGATTGCATTATTTAAAATGCAATCCCCATCAACTAATGGCCCATTCTAGCGCATTCCTTAACCTTTTAAAGTCCGCGCAACCACAATACTAAGATGGCTCTGTTGATTCGGCAACAGCACCCAGAGACGTATTTGGTAGTCCGAAATACCCAGCCAACAAATCGGGATCCCTCTTTATGTCAGATAATATGACAAAGGATGTAGGAATTTTCAAAGTTAAATCGAACCCAATTTTCCCCGGGATATTGCAATAACACCAAGATGGAGATTTCACCAAGGTAACATGCCCCCGGGGGGATGAAGTAAGTAAAGTCTGAAAAGCGGAAATGTCCACATGAAGAGAATGCATTAACATTGTACCAATAAACAACTGAGGAACAAGTTTTAAATATGTGCAAATGTGAAAATGTTTAATACAATGTACACAGAAAAATCAGTTACAGTTGCAACAAACAAATTTATATTCAATGTAATGATTCGTTGTTATTTGCATATAAAAATAAAGCTTTAATTGATCAAAATAAAATTAAACTAGATTTTCTATTAAATTTTCTTCACCAGAGTCATGATGCTTAGTGGTTGTAATTGTTCTCATAACGAAATTGTTTTCTCAGTGTATACAATGTGAGCAAGAATACTTACAGAATAAATTTAAATTCAATGACAACATTTGTTGCAAATACCACAAGCAATTAACGTTGCACAAACATTCGTTAAACACACACACACTCACATACATGCAAACACAAATTCAGATATACATACATATGTAAGTATGTGTGTACATTAGGAGGAGCCACGAAATGTTGGTTGCAGATGTTTCCACCGATATTAAAATTTTGATCATTCTATGTTACTATTTTCCAAAATTTGTGTGCAGGCATCAATATTTGGTGAGCTGGATCAAAGGATAAAAAGGTGCTTCGGTCTATTATTTCACCTAACTTAGAATGAACCTAGCATTAATTTTCAGGTGGAAACATCAGTACCATTAATTCACCAAACAAACGGGGCCTATCTAATGTTCAACTAACTATGCAACAAGCAGAACTGCGGTGGAAGATAATAGATTTATAAAAAAAACAGTGAGTAGGGAGTGCTACCCCTTTTAATTGGTTCATCTTTAGGCGACCCTGATTTGAAGTGCTATTTAAGTATACATACATAAATACTTTGTGGGAGAAAATGATTGCTATGACAACTCGAAATGTTATCATAAGATATATGAAACATTTTCTTGATTTTGCTCATAATTAAGTATAAATATTTATGTTTGAATTTTTTTTATTTTTTGTTGAGATAAAAAACTTGTATTTTGTTTGAAAATTTCGTAAGTTCAAAAAGGTTTTCTCTACGAATGAAGAATTAGTCTCCTTTGTCTTCATAGACTACAGCTAGATAATCCGGTATCGGTCATTATTAGTAACTGCAAATTTGGTAACCATGCTAGATGCATTGGTCTTCGATATAATGAATTCTGCAGAAGTTGTCAGAATGGCAATGAAGAGGTAGCCTAACTTACCTAACTGTCCAGCCCTGAAAACGACTATAAAGCGAACTCAAGGGTCAACCTACTTCAACGATCTATCTATTGCATTTTTAATCTATGTACGTCTTAATTCAATGACATAGTCATCGTTTCTTCTCTCTCCTTCCATTGAAATTTTGAATATGCCATGAACTTTGAATTCGAACTATTCACTAGACGTAATCTTCATACTACGTCTCTATTCAATGACATGTTCATCGTTTCTTCACTCTCTTTTCTTTTCCGTCTCTACTAACTCTGTTTCCACTACCTCTATTTTTCTTTTTACAAACGGATCTACTTTGGTACCAAGTATTGCAGCATCAGATGTTCGATGCGCAGCAACCTTTAAACAGTCGTAATTATTTTTTAAACGCTTTTAGGCTTGTGTTTGTTGTCTGGCTTTCGGCAGTTTTGTGTCTCGCTCACACTGGTGTAGTGTATTACTTAATATAACTGTTCGTATCACCTCAAGTGATGTTATGTTTTATTGCTGTAGACCAGAAAATACTCAAACGTTTATATTCTGGTCAACCGTTTATACCTTTAAAAGTCAACCGTTAAATGATCTCCACAATTAAAACTCTCCAACTTTACTGGTGGAGTATCATTAAAAACTAACTAACTAACTACCTAACTAAGTAACTAACTAACTAACTACTAACTAACTAACTAACTAACTAACTACTACTAACTAACTAACTACTAACTAACTACTAACTAACTAACTAACTAACTAACTAACTACTAACTAACTAACTAACTAACTACTAACTAACTACTAACTAACTAACTAACTAACTAACTAACTAACTAACTACTAACTAACTAACTAACTAACTAACTAACTAACTAACTAACTAACTAACTAACTAACTAACTAACTAACTAACTAACTAACTAACTAACTAACTAACTAACTAACTAACTAACTAACTAACTAACTAACTAACTAACTACTAACTAACTAACTAACTAACTAACTAACTAACTAACTAACTAACTAACTAACTAACTAACTAACTAACTAACTAACTAACTACTAACTAACTACTAACTAACTAACTAACTAACTAACTAACTAACTAACTAACTAACTAACTAACTAACTAACTAACTAACTAACTAACTAACTAACTAACTAACTAACTAACTAACTAACTAACTAACTAACTAACTAACTAACTAACTAACTAACTAACTAACTAACTAACTAACTAACTAACTAACTAACTACTAACTAACTAACTAACTAACTAACTAACTAACTACTAACTAACTAACTAACTAACTAACTAACTAACTAACTAACTAACTAACTAACTAACTAACTAACTAACTAACTAACTTAACTAACTAACTAACTAACTAACTAACTAACTAACTAACTAACTAACTAACTAACTAACTAACTAACTAACTAACTAACTAACTAACTAACTAACTAACTAACTAACTAACTAACTAACTAACTACTAACTAACTAACTAACTAACTAACTAACTACTAACTAACTAACTAACTAACTAACTAACTAACTAACTAACTAACTACTAACTAACTAACTAACTAACTACTAACTAACTAACTAACTAACTAACTAACTAACTAACTAACTAACTAACTAACTAACTAACTAACTAACTAACTAACTAACTAACTAACTAACTAACTAACTAACTACTAACTAACTAACTAACTAACTAACTAACTAACTAACTAACTAACTAACTACTAACTAACTAACTAACTAACTACACTAACTAACTAACTAACTAACTAACTAACTAACTAACTAACTAACTAACTAACTAACTAACTAACTAACTAACTAACTAACTAACTAACTAACTAACTAACTAACTAACTAACTAACTAACTACTACTACAACTAACTACTAACTAACTAACTAACTACTAACTAACTAACTAACTAACTAACTAACTACTAACTAACTAACTAACTAACAAACTAACTAACTAACTAACTACTACCTACCTACCTAACTAATTAACTTACTAACTAACTAACTAACTAAAGTTTGTTACAAACTATGTATAATTTTGAGAAATACTTGGAAACATGAAAATTTTTTTGGTCACCTCCTTTGTATTCTTAATACACATTGCAAGTTTATGTAAACATACATTTTCAATGATATAATGATAATTTAAACTATGTGCAAAAGGATGTGTGTGAATATTCAAATACTATGAACATGTTGCAAGAATCTATGCGTACGAAATGCTTGAGCATATCTAATGATAGATTGAACAGTTCAAATGCATACAAAACACAAATATTTAAAACAGAATAGCAGAATACATTCAAAAAAGACCAAGAGAAATGTCTGCCCACACGCATGCAAAACAGTCATAAGAAATTTAATTAAGCATTACGAACATTTGTCGATATAATTTCTAGGGATATTGGTGTAAGTCTATGCTGCTTGATGGTAATATGAATAAAATTTATCGAGATGAAAGAAAAAAATTACATCAGCCACATTACTTGTAGCACTAAATACTACGCATACTACAAGAATGTTCATATTCAAGAAGCAATTTAAAATTTGAAATTAAATTCTTTGTAAACTCATGCATTCTTCTCATAAAATATTCAGTCGAAATCCATTTGATGTAGTTTTCATATAGTATAACAATCTATTGGCTTTTCGATTGCATTGTATTTTTGTAATTACTTAAAAACAAGAACAAAAACAACATGTAAGAAAGTATAGTCGGTCGTGTGCTACACTAATTATATTTAAAAGTGATTTTCGGAGGGAATAGAAGTTTGTGTTTCTTTCTCCACATGTCCCCATTTACTTATCACGTATGTATATCTTTTTGAGAGATCGAGTACAATTTTAAAGGAACTTTTGAACTTTGAAGGCTAATTGGGATATCATTGAAGTGGGAATTAAGACATTATTCAAGTGGTAATGATCCGAATGGTACAATTTGGGTTTGGAACCTTTAGTATTAGCACAAAAGGTTAATCAATTCCACTATTTTGTGGTGTAGGGTATAAAAATAATAAATAGTACTGCAGCCCAACCATTTCTATTGTTTAATTCATAAAATTAAAAAGTTTTTCTTTTCTTTTTTTGCATTCGCTTTTGCTTTAAAAGTACCAATAACAATGGATAGCTGGCTGATCTAGCTAGCAACCATCCTTTTCAACAGCAACATCATCATGCTCTTCATTATTGCCACCAACCACTTTTTTATTATTCAAGTAGACACTTTAAAAGTGTAAAACTGTTTTTACAGTTTTTTTCTTTTTCGAAATGTTGACGATGGTCATTGTTGTTAAATTCAAGACTATAAAAATTTATACCAACAATCGATTCTTTTCTTTAGTCAAATGCTTTTCTATGGTTTGACTCTTTCAGGAATGAATGAACAAATGAGTGAAGGAAAGAATGAATGAGTGAATAAATGTTAAGTTGTCGACAACAAATAAAAACTATCTAAACTACTTTGCTCTATTTGAAGTATTTTTTCTTTCCTTCAATTTTTTTACAGTATTTTGTTGAATTGAAATTAAAAAGTAAAATAATAAGGAAAAAAAAGAAGGAAACTTTTTCATTAAAAGAGATTGCGATAAATTGATTAAAAGTTTTATACCAGAGCATTCTCGTTTATTATGAGAAAAACACAAAACTATTTCTGTTATTTTTCCTATACGTATAACACTGCAACAACAACAACAATAACTACATTCAACTGACAACTCCAATGCTAACTATGAACAGACTTGTAAAGTTCAGGTCTAATGTTCGTGGTCAAGACAGGCACATTAATGACTCCTGTTAAGTATTAAACTTAAAACCCACCTGAATAAATGATGGAGGAAAGGGACAAAAAACAAACAAATAAATGAATGAATGGCTAGTAAAGGTAAAAGTTTTATTTGTAAATTTTTAAGGAAATTGATGTTGAAGAAAAACATAGCAAGGAACTTAACAAGACAATAAACGTAGTAGTGGTGATGAGATGAACAATAGGGAACAATTAAAAATTCTTAAAAAAAAAAAAAATATTGGAAATTATCGATTTTCTTGTCACTTGTTTATGTTAAATAGATTTTAAATTAAAAGTTTGCAATACAAGTTTTATTTTTAATTTCAAGTATATGACCAAAAAATATCAAAACAATAACTGTCAGTTTTTATTTTTAATAAAGAAGACCATTAGTGCACGTGGCTGAGTTATATGCTTCTTGTTGTAGGCAGTATTGTCAATTATAACAACTAAATAATTAGATAACTTACGTTTCAAAAAGGAACAGGTCATTTCGTATTGATGCTGAGGTTTAATCGACTGAGAATGACTTTCTTAGTCGATAAAGAAATGTCCGTCCGGCTGTCCATGTACAGGCCGCAATTTTCAAGATGTTTTGATGAAAATTGGACCATACATGTTTTTCGGTAATAAGACGTAACCTAGGATCTTCCCTATACAATCGGATCTTCCGATTTGGACTTTTTCTTTCATTTCAGTTCATATAAATGACACCTAGCCTAATGCAACGACATTTGATTCTAAGTCTCTTATTTTTTTTTGTGGCTTGAATAATTTCTGCTACTTAAATATGCAAAAAATAAAAATTAAACAAAAGTGAACAAAAAACTTCTACTCACCTGTTCGTTGTTTGTTTTGCGCGGATGTTTTTTAATGCCGCGTCTCGCACGCGCCTTGGCGGCAAAATAAATTCGTATATAAACGAAAACCATTATACAGCTGGGAATGTAAAAGGAACCCAAAGCAGAATACAATACATAGCCAATATCTTCACTAAGCTGTAAGAGAGAAGAAAATGAAAGGGAAAAGAAATAAGTGAAATGTTATTAAAATTTATTTCATAAATTTTATATGAGCTTTTATAATTTTTTTTTTGGTTGCTTCTACCCTGATACAGTATCTTAAAATATTTATTTTCTACATCTATATTCGTTTCTTTTTTCTGGCAGATTTTTTGGTGCTAGTATTTTTTAATATTAAGTTTATTTCTTGACAGTTTCAGGCTGCAAGTAAATTAAATTTAACTTAATTCTTTCCTTGTGTTTAAATTCTTTGCCACTTTTCATAGCTTTTGGGGGATTTTAAGGATACTATATTTAAATTTTGTTTCTTTAATATCAAGATGGTTATTTTTTTCCTAATGGTGGGCTGTGTAGTTGTTGTTGCTATCTTGCTGGTGAGTTTGGTGTAATAAAAATAAGAGATGTTTTATTACTTCCGTTTCCGCTTTAAATGTTTGTGTTTATTCATGTGTAATTCTATGTTTATTTAAGGAATTATATTAAAAAAAGAGGTCATTTTGGATTTTCTTGGTGGGCTTAACAATTTAAAAAGCTAGCAATAAAATTTAAACAGTCTGCAAATAAAACTTTTAGTATTCATTATGAATAATGATGTTGAATTTAACTTTTTGGACGGTTATTGTTGGAAATACTGTTTAATACATATACTATGTATGTGTGTTTGTATTTTGTTGTATTTAAACTTTTGAAATAGTTAAAAGGTACTTCGTCCATAAAGCTACTATATTAGCTAATTAATTTAATGTTCCACCATATTTTGTAAAACACGAAGGCGTATGATTGTTATTTATAAAGCTATATGTATGATATCAATCATACGCCTCGTATAACATGAATATTTATTGTACGAGGCGTATAATTGATATCATGCATACAGTTTTATTAATAACAATCATACGTCCTGCTAGTAAAGGTAAATTTTAAATAGATAAATACATTTTTCTAAAAGTACTAATCTTTAATCCTCAGAAAACTTAACTTCATATGTGCTAAGTTCGGACTTAACTTCCTCTAGCTTCCTTACTCTTGTAGCAAGTACATTCGTTCTGCGTATGTTGTTATTAATAAAGTTATATGCATGATATCAATCATAATCCTAGTATAATATGAATATTTATTGTACGAGGCGTATGATTGATATCATGCATACAGTTTTATTAATAACAATCATACGTCCTGCTAGTAAAGGTAAATTTTAAATAGATACATACATTTTTCTAAAAGTACTAATCTTTAGTCCTCAGAATACTTAACTTCATATGTGGTAAGTTCGGACTTAACTTCCTCGAGCTTCCTACCTCTTGTAGCAAGTAAATTCGTTCTTTCGGTGATACCAAAGTAAATATTTCATTAATTACTTTCCTACCTTTTATTGACTAGTTCATAGACTAGTATATACTACGATATACTATTGATTAGTCCATGAATTAGGCTAGAATATGGACGGCTTTACGGCCTGTTCTATTGACTAGTTCATTGACTTGCTTATGTATCAGGTTATTGACTAATTCACTGTTTAGGCTCCTATAATCGACCTTCTTTCAAAAAATGTATTTATATATTTCATGAGAGTCAAATGTGGACATAAAACTCCAATTATATAGTTCCAACTTCTGAAAATCATTTTAAACATGGTATAATTTGTATAGGATATCACACGGGTATGTTTGACAAAATTTTAATTACTATTTCTAATTAAACCACTTTAAAGATTTTATCTAGTTATTCATAACAATTTAGATAATTTTCAATTTAATCTAATTTATTTGAATACATTCACCATGCATTCTTTTAAAGAGGATACAAGAAGCAGTGAAATGAAAATAGAGGAAGAAAAGCGGAAGAAAGAAAGGTAATGATGATGCAGTCAACACAAAACCTTAAATGATGATGAAACAATTTATTTTCATTTCTATATTTACAACACTTTTATTTCACTTTATAAGTAATATGTACTTGTACTTAAAAGTGTGTGTGCGAGAAATGCAAGGACTCTTGTTAAACTAAAGAGGATAAATATTATATATAAGAATTTTCTATTTACTTTCTCGTTTTTTTTTTTCTTTTTTGACAAATTCAACATCTTAACCAGCATTGGGGTTTGAAAAGTTTTTGTTGAAGTAAGCTTAACTAACAAACACTAACTAACTTTATAAATCTCTGTCGTTTTTACTATTTCTTATCGTTTGTGTATATTTATTTTGGAATAAGTATTTTTACATATACATAGTATGTAGTTGCCTTTATATACAATTTATATTAATATAAAAAAAAAATTGAAAAATCATGTTAAGTTTATATTACAGTTGAATAAATGCTCCCTCCTTCTAACAGCCTTAGAGTCATCCCCTTAAATGTTTCCCTTTACTACAACCATAATAAGAAGATTATAAAGATTGATTTGCTTCCATATATTTTCTACATTTCACTAGTTTGTTTACAATTCAGAGAAAACTAGTACTATATCCTAGAACTCTGTTAGTTTTGATGTTGCTATTCACCAATATTTCGTTAACTATTCAAATGTGTTCAATGTCAGTTAGTTGCTTATACTATATTCTTATCGTATGTAGTTATAAATATTTTGTAGTTCTTGTCATCATTATTATTTTCTAAAGCTATCAAAAAGATTACAATATTTTTTTGCTACATATAATGTGTATTGTAGTTTTATATTTCACTTTTTGGTTTCGTATTAAATATTATGCATTTCTCTTTTTTTGTGGAAAAAGATGTGCAATGTACAAAATATTAAGTTAATAGTATCAGCAGCATTGTTGTTGGTAAGGATTTTCAAAAAATTAAGATTTGTAATGTAGTAAGTCTGATTTTGTGTTTAGTTGTGTTCGTGGAATTTTCTTTGAATAATAAATAATGTTATAATAGATTAAGTTTGCAACATAAATTAATACCAGCTATTGAAGAAAAACATTTTATAACAAAATAAACCCAGCAAAGACTTGACTTACACTAACACAACTAATTACCTTTCAATGACTACTACTACCGTCCACATTACTTTTATGTACTTTAATAATGACCAACATGAAATCATATCATATAGGTTTTCAGGCTCAGATATAATAACTAAGAAATGGTGGAACCACGAGACCGAGGTTCGTATATTGCAAGTACTTATTTAAGCACTTATTTGTAAGCGAGCGTGGTAAGAACTTCTCCAAAGCCAATGTATAATAATGAAAAGCGGTTTTATTATTTTTTTAACTTATTACTTTTCAGTGTAAGTATTTGGTGGAAGTTTTTTATAAACAAACATTCTACTACTTTCTACTCGAATAACAGAGCATAAATAGACGAGGTAAAAAATTTAGCTTCATACTAATATCATAGCCAAAACCAATAGTTGACCCACAGAGAGTCGTAGATTGTATTATTTGGCTAGATTC
Organism: Lucilia sericata; assembly: GCF_015586225.1. NCBI lineage: Eukaryota > Metazoa > Arthropoda > Insecta > Diptera > Calliphoridae > Lucilia > Lucilia sericata. The sequence goes on along the minus strand of NW_023995707.1, from coordinate 15,650 downwards.
AACCCATAAGTTAGACGATTTCAACCAATTTTAATAGGCTTCGCCCTTCGGACCAAACCAGAAGTCTTACATGGACAGCCAGCCAGCAGGACAAAAATTAATTCTGAGCCGATTAAGACACTTAAGTCCGTCTGTCCGGTTGTATGTCCAATGTAAATTTGAAGGTGTCAATAAATACTCAAACACTTCCTGTTTTGATTTGGATATCGTAGATTCAGGTATGTACATATGAACTCCCCACAAAATAACTCCTTAAAACAAAAATGAAATAACTCCCTAAAAATTTGTTCAGAAAGCAAAAACAACGAAATTTGAGGATTAAATTCGTTTTTTTTGGCATTACTTCACATTTAAAATGGGGAGTTATTTCATTATGAAATAATTCCTCAAAATTCAAAAATGAAATAAAACCCTAAAAATATTTTTGGGAAGTTATTTCATTATATTACTTTTATCACACGAAATAAAAAATATATGTTTGATAGCTGGCTTTCGGCCGGGCGCAAGGGTTTGATCCCTGTATCAAGAGTATATAGCCTTAAGCCGGGTCTTTAAGAAATCTTAACTAAGTGAAGCCGGTGTTGACATATGATAAAGTAATAAACCCTTGAGTTGGGCCGTAGGCCGACTATTTAGGAAATATTTATTAAACGAAGCCGTTGTTAGACATACCATAGATTAAAAAGTTCCTGCGCCCGGCCGCAGGCCTGCTATTAAGGAAATCTTTATAAGCGATTAAACTGAAATGTATTAAACTTTGGAGCCCCACTCGAAAGTATGAGCGACATATTTTTTTCTCTCTCATATATTTTTTATTTCGTAATGTAATAAAATAACTCCCCAAAAATATTTTTAGGGATTTATTTCATTTTTGAACTTTGAGGAATTATTTCGTAATGAAATAACTCCCCATTTTAAATGTGAAATAATGCCCCAAAAAACGAATTAAATCCCCAAATTTCGTTGTTTTTGCTTTCTGAACAAATTTTTAGGGAGTTATTTCATTTTTGCTTTAGGGAGTTATTTCGTGGGGAGTTATTTTATGACGCCCTTTTTTCATTTTTAAATTTGGGAATTATTTCATAATGAAATAAGTCCCCAAATTCTAGGAGTTATCTCAGTATAGTATATCTCAAACAACTATCCATTGCCATATTGTTAACTGTTTATGGTTTATTTCACAGCATATGTAATACACACTGTATTATATTGTTTGGGCTAAAATTGATAGCAACTGTTAGCAACTGTAATCTAACAATACTTATAACACATATTGCAAATTAAAGTTTGATCCCTGAATATATTCCATTAAAATTACTACCCCTATTTTAATAAACCAAATTTCAAAGAGACATACTAATGAATGAGTCACAAAATAAAAGTGTAAAATGTAATATATCCACCAGCATCAGCAAAAATCTATCTTAATAACACTTCAAATTTAATATTTATAAAATTTTCCCGCATTCATTCGTATACAAGTACACTTCAATTCATTACATTTCACTGCATTTTCTTTATTTCCTCTCAAACAAAAATTCGACAATTGTTTTACTCACTCAACTTAAATTTCCTTTTTTCTATTTTTTAGGTTTTAACTATAATTTTCCTTTTGATTTCAATGTATCTTCAAAGCGTTTGTATATTTATGTTTGTATATAGTAGTAGTTGATCTTTAAGATTACACTTTTAACGCGCAATTCCCTTCTAAGAAATATGTACATATGTATGTATAGACAAGAATTTTAAAGCTATCGTTTGACTGCTTGATATTTAGGGAGTGAACTCTACATTTTTATTGTTTTAGCTTCTTGTGAATTGTGTGTTCTTTTGAACTGCTTTTTTATCATTCTTATTCTTGCTAAATTCTTGATTGCTTATAAAAATGCACATTTTATACTTTTCTTTTTGTATATCCCTATGTACTTTATTTTATTTTAGATTCCCATCTTTCAGTTTGTTTAACTTCCTCGCTGTGAAGTAAATAGTACTTGAATTGGAAGAAGAAAAATCATTGACTTGTCGGTTGTTTTGAATGCCAAAGGTGTTCTGTTCTAAAACACGAAAAAAGTTATTTGGTACTCCTTCGTCATCGTCATAATAAAAGTTTATAGATTTTTTCTTGTCTTTACCGTCATGGCATTTTTTTTTGGGGTATTTTTGGATAAAGTTTATGTTTGATGTATTTAACCTTTTTTATTGCTATTTTTCTTCATTTCATTTAAATTTTAATGAGGTCACACATACAACGTTTATTTTTCAACGAAAGATGGTGGTTATTTGGATACTTTAAAGGGCATTTCATATAACTTATTGAATTATTAATGGGAAGTTTTTAAAAGGAAGTTAAATAAAAAAAATAACAAACATTATTAATGACTTTGCAAAATGTTAAATAAATTGGTTTGAAACAAGAAGTACTCTTACTACATATACATATGTATATATTCGGCTGTGTAGAATCTTATATACCCTTCAATAAACAATACACTCTGTAATTTCTTAGAATAAAGAAATTTTTGCAATATTTGTTTTTAAAATATATTTGTTATATTATTTTTACACAAAAAATTATATTTCTGCACATGTGCATATGAAAGCAAAACCATATTTTTATACATGTATGTAAATGTATATCTCAATATACCTACCTATAGCCAAGGTATATTTAAGAATGAAGGAATAATTTTGGCTTTTGCTGGAATTTTGCTAATATCTCCGATATTTATGAATCATCTGTTTAACTGTTAAGGAATGAATGTCGAAGTGCTTTACATGAACACCTGCCGTGTTGGGCTATTTCACGGTGGTCTTTCTCAACCACTGGATGAGCTTCAGTGACGACTTACCACTGCTCCGTTGTGTATCTTTCACGCAGGTCCATGTACAAGCATTTTCTTCAAGTACTTGAGCTATCCAATCTCTGACCATTGCTGCCCCATTGCTTAACTTCCGAGATGCAAGAACATCACTTCCGTTTACAACCACGCAGATTGGATGGCCTCTCTTAAGTCGGCAACAGCACCTAGAGATGTTATTCTCTTTGTTCTTACTAACAGAAAACATACCTGGAAAAGGATGGAAAATTCACAGGTATCACTTGTATAAGACACCTTTAATCCATCATCATTCAACCCTGCACACTTCCCATTCTTCCGACACACTCATAGAGAACAACCTCCGACACACTCACTCTAGGTATACGGGCTGTTAAGATCCGTATATCCCTACATTCATCCTGTATAACATACACTTAGCGCCAACTCAGCCTTAGTCGCCAACAGCATCGAACTTATCCCGAATTATAGATTCCACCGTGCATCGGTCCTTTAACGAAAATTTCTCTTCCCGCGAATTGAGGTTTAAACACCCAACTATGCAGCCACTACATGGATCCCGAAGAAACCTAAACCAAATGACCAGTCAGGACAAAGTTTGGCAGGCAACTGGCCACCCGTAGTACCAGATTGAGTAGCTCTCTGGTTCGACCCCCAAATCATTGCAAGGAAAGTCCGAGGAGTGAGTTGACATCTCCAGCACCTCTATACCCTGGGATTGCAATACACCAAATGAGAGTCTTTCATCAAGGAAACATGGCCCGGGGCGTTTGACCAGTTGTAGACCGACCTTATACTAAAAAAATTGGGAAAATAATTTCGGTACACGAAAATGTAATATGTACTAAATTTGGCCTCACAGAGTTTTATAACTATGTGTCTAATTATGAACTGCTGAGGTACAACGAATTTTGAAAACAACTGTTTAAACGCTTCCTGAAACACTAATCTAATAACTAACTAACTAACTAGTAACTAAACTAACTAACTAACTAACTAACTAACGAACGAACTAACGAACGAAGAAAACGAACGAACGAAAAAGAACGAACGAAGAACGAACGAACGAACGAACGAACGAACAACGAACGAACGAACGAACGAACGAACGAACGAACGAACGAACGAACGAACGAACGAACAACGAACGAACGAACGAACGAAAAACTAACGAACGAACGAACGAACGACGAACGAACGAAAGAACGAAAGAACTAACGACGACGAACGAAGAACGAACGAACGAACGAACGAACGAACGAACGAACGAACGAACGAACGAACGAACGAACGAACGCGAACGAACGAACAACGACGAAACGAACGAACGAACGAAAGAACGAACGAACGAACGAACGAAACGAACGAAGAACGAACGAAGAACGAACGAACAACGAAAAACGAACGAAACGAACGAACGAACTAACGAACGAAACGAACGAACGAACGAACAAGAACGAAACGAACGAACGAACGAACGAACGAACGAAAGAACGAACGAACGAACGAAACGAACGAACGAACGACGAACGAACGAACGAACGACGAACGAACGAAGAACGAACGAACGAACGAACGAACGAACGAACGACGACGAACGAAGAACGAACGAAGAACGAACGAACGAACGACGAACGAAAAACGAACGAACGAAAACGAAAGAACGAACGAACGAACGAACGAACGAACGAACGAACGAACGAAAACAACGAACGAACGAACGAACGAACGAAGAACGAACGAAAGAACGAACGAAGAAGAAGAAACGAAAACGAAAAACGAACAACGAACTAACGAACGAACAAACACCAAAAGGGAAATGTACGAAAGGGCCGCACAGAGGGAGAACGAGGGGGCGAAGGAAGGAGGAGCGGAGGGACAACGAAGGGGGAAAACAACGGGGGAAACGCGGCCGGAAACACGAAGCGAAGAACGAACGAACGAACGAAAAACGAACGAACGAACGAACGAACGAACGAACGAACGAACGAAGAACGAACGAACGAACGAACGAACGAACGAACGAAAACGAACGAACGAACGAAACGAACAACGAACGAAGAACGAACGAACGCACAACGAACGAACAACGAACGAACGAACGAACGAACGAAGAAAACGAACGAACGAAGACGAAAACGAACGAACGAACGAACGAACGAACGAACGAAGAACGAACGAACGAACGAACGAACGAACGAACGAAAACGAACGAACGAACGAACGAACGAACGAACGAACGAACGAACGAAGAACGAACGAAACGAACGAACGAACGAACGAACGAACGAAACGAACGAACGAACGAACGACGAACGAACGAAGAACGAACGAACGAAAGAACGAACGAACGAACGAAACGAACGAACGAACGAACGAAAACGAACGAACGAACGAACGAAAAAAAAACGAACGAACGAACGAACGAACGAACAACGAACGAAACGAACGAACGAACGAACGAACGAACGAACGAACAACGAACGAACGAACGAACGAACGAACGAACGAACGAACGAACGACGAACGACGAACGACAACGAACGAACGAACGAACGAACGAACAAACGAACGAACGAACTAACGAACGAACTAACGAAAGAACAACGAACGAAGAAGAACTAACGAACGAAACGAACGAACGAACGAACGAACTACGAACGAACGAACGAAACAACTAACGAACGAACGAACGAACGAACGAACGAACTAACTAACTAACTAACTAAACTAACTAACTAACTAACTAACTAAACATAACTAACTAACTAACTAACAATTACTTACTAACTAACAAATAATATTATACTTATGAAATTATGCAGAAGCAAATACGTTTATCTCTCTGTACGGTGGGCATATCTTGGAAATATAAAAAAACTCAAATCTTATGTTCATTAAAATTTATAGATATGTAATTCTGTAGAAATACTTATTTGTATAAACAATTTTTATCTTTTTGACATTTTCTTTCTTTTTTTTTTTGCCAAACATAAGTTATCTTTGACCACTATTTGTTGCAACAATGTTAACTGTTGCATGTAACTATAGAACAACATAGAAAATATAGAAAATTACCGACACAATCTCAAGTGGATTTAACAAGAAAAACTTAATTTATTACAGCAACAACAACAGAAACTAAGACAAATAACTAGATAAATGTATTTATATGGAAAAATATAAAACCAAACAGACAGACGTACGAACATAGTTATTTACACAAACAAAGAGGCAAACGAATAGATAAACGAATAAACAAATACAAAATAGATTCATGTAATAAAGTTTAACAAGAACAATAGAATTTACAAGCAGGTAATAAAGTTAAAACTTGGTTGTACATGGACACATACTTTTAACTCTACTGGTAGTTGCATTAGTATTGCAGAAAAAATCTTAAAAACTGAGTAGTAAAGAAATTGTGGTAATAAAACGGAAGAAATCAAGAATTTGTTAGAAAATAAATGTGGAAATAAATGATTAAACATAAAATATGTATGAATGTATTTATCTATATGTGTTTTGTGTTTAAGTATTGAAGACTAGTTTGGTATTAGACGGATATAAAAGGTTGATGTTTTTTCTCCATAGAATTAATAGCAAATGTCATCTCGTCACCTGCTGAAGTAACTTGCTTTCATTGCTTGCAAAATATTATTTCATTAGATATAAATATAGAAAGTTCAGAAATTTGTTTTAAAAAAATAGTTATTTCTACAACTACTCTATTATCGGAAAGGATAAAAAGTGAAATACACAGAAAATCTTAAATATATGTTATGTTTTTTAATAATTAAAATATTTTTTTTATAAATCCTTATAAATTCTTTAAAACTTCATAACTTTTTCAATATTCATGCACCAGATAAAAATAAAATAAAAGATCTATATCCGACCACTTGTTAATCCAAAAAAAAAACATACAAATTATAAAAAACTTTTAACAACAATGTTACCAACACTATGCACAGCAAACTAGCACGACCAACACCCACACCACCTGTGGGTTATATTGTTACGATTTATGTACTTGAATGTGGCATGATGAAAATTGGAACAATGTTGTATAAATGGCTTATAAATACATTTAAAATGTCTTTTCCTTTTTATTTTTTTTACCCCCTTTTTTCATTGCAAATAGTTGGTGCTTTAAAAAAAACACAAGTTAACAACAGAATGTAAAAACAATCTCGAAAAAAATTACAGGAAGTGAAAGAGTAAAAAAATAAAAAAAAAATTACATGTTATGCCAAAAAGTCACGCACACCTATAAAATATTATCGCGTTATTTTTATTTCATGCACTGAACAATGCTTTTAATATACCAGAATACAATTACTTACGAATCGGAAAATCGCAGATGGAGAAAATGGTGAGAGTTAAGGTGTGTTTTTTACTTAACCATTATAGGTTGCTAGTACTAGAATGAAATATGTGGTTACTTATAGTTTAAATATTGTGGAAAGTACCTAAAGAAGAAATTCCCTTAATGGGAAAATAATACTAATTAATTCTTTTTGTAAACAAAAAAATCTAACAGACAGACTATCTGTTGCAATCACTATAAGGTACGAATGAAATCATCGAATACTCCTCCAGAGATAGGCATTATATGAGTATCAAGCCACTAAGTATCAAGGCTAATCGAGGAAGTTATCCTGATGAATGAAATACCGTTGGACGCAACCAGTACCTCGTTTCTGTAATTTTCTCGAATCGAGAAAAAACTTAATATATAATAGTCTTCCAGTTTTTAACAGTGTGACTCTGATTATTTTTAAACTGTACCATTAAAATTTAATAAGAAATTTTTAAATTTCTTGTATTCACCCTGTTTTATACAAGCTGATCATGAATTTTTCGACAGATTTTCTCGATGTGAAAATTACAGAAACGGGGTAAAGGACCGGATTAGAAACATACTCTACGGCGCAATGATGCGGAAATTAAAAATATTGGCGAGAGAATTCCATAAGACCACAAGGAAGCTTCCTCAAAAAGACTAAGTCCGATTTCGGTATGATAGTCCTTATTTAGGATTACGAATACAACTATACAAACTTTCGAAAACTTTTTTTGTCATTGGCAGGCTTTCACCGAAATTAGATCCAAATATCTTTAATGTTATACCAGATATTACGTCTAGGAATCTGAGTTTCTTAACATCGGACAATATAGACCACTATTTAGGGCTTTTCCCACAAAGGTTTTCTACGTAAAGAATCACACAGCAGTACCAATGGCGGTCAAAAAGTAATTCTTCGAACCTAATGTACTCAGAAATTATATTGTAAAGTATGGCGAACATCGAGAAATAATTGATCACAATCCCCAAATAATGCCACTTTCAGAAAGTTTATAATTAAAGGTAACAGTTTGGCAACAAAAGATCTTATTCCAAAAATCAACCAGATATTCATACACTTGAAAAGAGAATTGAGTAATCCGTTCTCGAATCAATCCCGAGCGGTATCAGATGTACGAACGGTTTTCCCTAAATAGTAAACTGATTAATTAAGGTTAGTGAAGAAAATTATTTTAATCCTGTTTTTGGATCAAAGTGATCTTACTGACTGAAGCTCAAATGCGTATTTGATTTGAGATAAAAATATCCAAAAATATCCAAGCCCAAAATGGGCTTGATATGAGCTCGATTGGTACTTGATACCATGAACACAAAACAGTATCTTATTTCAATAATTTAGCTTTTCAGGACTAAATAGTATAATAAATATATATTTTACAATTTCGTACAATTACTGTACTAATTCCAACTAAAAAAGTACTTCCCAAATAAAGAGAAAAAAATTAAAAATTCATTTTGAATTTATTATATTTATCTTAAGATAAATTCTCATTAATATGTAAACATTACAAAGATTTTAAATTAAATAATGTTACTCAAGCTAAAAAAAAAAAAAAACTTTATACCCAAGTTCACCTTATTTTCCCTCCCAAAATCAACTCACACACATGCACCAAGTAATTTTCCCTTACAGTCAATAGTTTTATGTGTCGAATTTAACATGTATTGTAATCTTAAAGGGAGTGTAAGCTACAGAACAATTGAGAACGCCTTCTGGAATACAAGTCTATAATCTGTAGAATATTGAACATTTATTTAAAACTTGAAGCAAGACACTCACAAAGTCATTAAGATAGACTAAAATTTAAAGACTAAAGTTTTCGTAATCTTAGTTTATCAGAGTTTTTCATACGTTTAAACTTTTACTAGAACGAATCATTTCTAGGTGCATGAGTGTTCGGAGTGAAAAGAAAAAGTAAGAAAAAAAAAAAACTTAAATTAATTCAAATGGAAAATCTTATGTGTGTGTTTTTGTATTTTGCTCTGTTTTCCGGTTTGTTTTTTTTTTTTGTTTAAGCTGATGAAAATAGTAGTATGTTGCAGATAAAGTTGTATATTTGAGTTTCTTCATGAATTGGCATTCGTTGGCAAAAGGTGTTGCTTTTTAATTTTAACAAAAACTTTTCAATTTTCATTTTGTTTTCTCAACCAACTAAAAATATATATTTATAAAGATATAATGCTTTGAAGGAGTGTTTTTTGTAGGAAACAATTTCTTGTTTATTTTTTTTACTTTTGGCACAACGTAAGTTACAACTAATTTATACTTTTTTAGTATTTTTATTATTACTTTTTTAATCTAAAGGATGTAGGTGTATTTTTTTCATTTTTTTAGTAGCTACTCTTATAATGCAATTTCTTTGCCAACAAACGGATTTAAGTAATTAAAAGTTTACATATTTACGACTATGGAAGCAGAAAAAAAAAACTCAAGCAGTAAACATTTCATTGTTTATTTTTCTTTTAAGCTAAATAGATTGTAGCTTAAATAAGTTTGTATGTAAGTATATATACAGAAAAACATATTAAAATGATTATACTTTCTCTGTTTTATTTATTTTCTTTATAGTTATAATGTTAAAATATTATTTATTTTAAATATTACTAATGAATCAAGTTTTAAAAACGAAAATAAAAAATAAAAAGCTGATTTATGAAAGAGATCCTTTTATCAGCCATTGCCAGAATTTTGTTGAAATTAGATAAGAAGTTTTTGGGAGAAAATTCTTAGGATTTTTTTTAGGAAATTTACTTTTTGAAATTTTGTGTTTGAAGATCCCATATATTTCGGAATGCAATCTACATATAAAAGAGTGGCGTTACTGACTGACTGATTCATCATTGCAGTCAGTCAACTTCACATCATGAAATTGTGACAGGAGGGATTTTTGGAAATTTGTACATTTAGGGGTAAAAACGGGGAAAAAACGGATAAAACAGATTTTCTTAATTATCTTACACAATATTAGTGATACAAGAAAATTTTAAATGCAAAATAAGCAGATGGGTGTCTGGTACTTTTTTGAAATTCGTACTTTTAAGGGCTGAAAATGTGTAACACAGATGTTGGTATCTATTTTTGGCAGTTTATAACTTTTTAACTAATAAACATAATAAAATTTTTGTAAATATTTTGGATATATTTTTCAAAATTATGAGACACCTGTTTCGTACTTTTTTAAATTTTAGTCCTTCTTGGGTGTAAAAGGGAGAAAACTGTATTTTTGGTACTTTTTTAGCACATTAAGCAAAGTTTTTTCGATTTATTGATGATTTATTAAATTACGTTCTAACTCTGTAATATTTATTGAAACAAAATATTTGCTATTTCACTGAGGGAAAAAGTACCAAAAAGGGGAAAAACGGGACATTTAATTACTTTGAAAAAATAGGTAATTTTCTCTCACAAAATTAGCTATTGTTTTCAAATTCGTATTATTGTATTGTATTATGTATGTATTATTTTCAAATTCGGATACTAAGGCCTATGTAGTACCAAATTCAGGTACATTGTTTGGTACTTTTTGAAATCATAATTTTTCTGGAACAAATGTATGCAGAATTTAATCGCTATCTGTGATATATAAATTTAAACACGGAATATTTTGTAAACATAATTTTAAGGGGAAAATAGTACTATTTTTATTAGTACTTTCCACAAAGATAGAATTTATTTGTCGTTTGGTACTTTTTCATTCTTCAAATGATACTCCTTAGATAGAACTTTTTATTACTTTTTATCTTTTAAATGGTACTTTTTGAATTTTCTAAAATATTCAACCTTGCATCACAATTTTGAACATGCATGGCCCTGACTGAATAATAATTTGTAAGTGGGGACTCTTTAGTACTTTTCCATTCTTTAAATGGTACCTTTTGGATTTTCTATAATGAGGAACCGGAACACATGACACATGGTCCTTATTAAATTTATTGGGGGAGATTTTTGTACTTTTTCGTTTTACAGATGGTACTTTTTGAATTTGTAGGAACCTGGGGGAATGAGAATCTAATGAAAGAGAATTTTGAAGGGATATATAATTATATTTTTTTAATTTTCTATAATATTGAACATAGAAACATTTGATTGAAATCTCTTACAGGTATAAAATATATATAATATATATAAAATACTTTGTAAAAACATCTCCAAACTTGGAAAACGGTGCAAAACTAAAATCAAAAACATGTTTGCCGATGAAATGCACACATATTTCTCTATGTTACTTAAAAATCATATAAATCCGTTGAGAAACTTAAAATCGGTTCAGATTCAACTAAGTTACTGAGTTATAAGTGCTTAAAGGTACAAAAAAACGAGTTTTTACCCATATCTCAAGATTTTGGAGGTGTTTGGGAAATTTCAAAAACAGATTCTTGTTCTACTCGGATCTGCTTTCAGGAATTTAAATTTTTGTTTATTTTGTCTCACTGTGTTATTGAAGATTTGAATGTCGAAAATATTTGGGGTCTTCAGAAAATTGATTTCAACAGACGGACAATTATATGTATGTAGAGGAATATGCATACATATTATTCTTGTTATATTTTAAATTGAACAAAAAATAGGTACAAAAAATTTTTTATACATATATTGTATTTCATCTAGTTTCTTCTTAAAATTACAAGGAAAAAATTTAAATAAATATAAATACAATCATAGCGAATATACATATATTTTATTTACCCTAAATATTTGCTTTTATCGCTAATATGCTAGTACATATTTAAAATTCTTTTGCCTCAAAGTATACTTTAGAATTTGCCGCTCAACAAACGCCTAAATCAATGTAAATTTAAACTTGTGTTTTAAAAAGCGTGTTATATCCGGATTTTGTACTTTTAAAACTGTAAATACCCTCAACAAAGTAAGCATAAACAAATTAAATAACAAAATTCAATAAACAGCTTTAAGGTATGATTTATTTTTGTAAATGTTAGCTTCAAACAAAATAGCAATAAAGGAAAAAAGAACATTGATGAACATTGTTATTAGGAAAATTTGTTATAAAGTATTTTTAAAATATTAAAGAAGTTTGTTAAGGGTCAAGGCAGTGAAAATTGTTTCAAAATTGCTTTTAAAAGAAAATCTCTTAAATTATATTTTAGGCAAATAATTTAATTTATTTGCTTTATTTTTATATGCCCCTTTAAATATGCTATACTTTTGTATATACTTGAGACATAACATTAAGTAATTTTTAATAATATTTTTTCCATTTTCATTACTTTATTCAACATACATACACACACATACATTTATATTTATCCATAAGATACTTTGCATACAAACACCCTTAAGTATGGCAAACATTATAAAGAAAGTATAAAAAGTAAACTATGGCGACAATTTGTAAGCGCCTAAAAACTTACTTTAACAATCTATAAGAGGGAAATAAAAAAAAACTTATTTGCTGTTTTCTCTTAAGTAAAAAATAAAAGAAATCCTTAGGAGCAGCAACAAAAAAAAAACTGCCAAGTGGAAAAACCATTAAAATGCCATTTCATAGCATTACCAAACATATTTATGCATGCACGTACTACATCGTGAAATTGTATGCAAATTATTGTTGAAAGTATTTCTCAATATGAATTCTTTTCTTTTTTTTTTATTTTCATTCCATTTATACTTCTATAGTCGCATACTTAAATATTATTGCTGTTTGTCACTAAAATTAAAGCACGACTATAGTATAGTTTTGGGTGTGAGCTAAAGGGTATATGACTGAACTGAAATGTATTTTTTTCTCCTTCTAAAGCATACTTAAGAACACGAGAGAAAGGTTTTATGTATATATTCTTTGTTTTATTTTTTTGCGTCTTTAAAAGTTAAAATAAACAAAAGTATTATAGATTTTATTTCTTTGTGTATTTTTAAGAAAAAAATATTATTTTTTTGTTTATTGAAATTGATGTATATTTTTAGGAGCTCAATGTTAAAGATTTTTTTTATAAATAAAACTCATATTCGTAAAGTTTATAAAGAAATATGTGATTTTTCTTGTATATAAGAAAGTAAATATATTTAATTTATAATTTTTGTTTTCTTTCTTAGAATTTCTAAAACTTTTGCGGCAGAACATCTGGTTTGAAAGATTATAAGTAACAAAATATTTGACACATTAAGTTTGTTTTTTTTTTTCTCAACAAGCATTTTAATTCTATGTAAAAATTACTTAAAAATTTATAGAACACTAGCTATACCCTATGTGCTTTGCTACCCTAAAAGCAATATAAATAAACATCTCTTTACATTTCATATTTACTTTTCATGGGAGAAACCACTATCATTATACACATATTTTACTTTGTATTAAAAGTATCACGACCATTATTTATGGTTCGTACATTCATTTTCTTAAATGTTTATGTAGATGTAAAAATGTCCCATATAAAAATTTCTAGATCTTATAGATTCCCAGGTATACGAATTTTTTAATTCACATTAGCCACGCCTCCTATTTGTAATCCTCTAATTTATTACCCAAATGTTCACATCGATGACAAAGTTGTTCGTGCAAAATTTGAGGATTCTAACTCTAATAATTTCCCAGATATACGAATTTGTGTGTTTAATTCATATGAGGGGTGCCACACCCCTTATTGCTAGTCCACCAGTTTATTACACAAATGTTAATATAGATCAACGGTTCCCAAATGGGGGTCCGCGGACCCCTAGTGGTCCGTAGTAAAATCCTAGGGGGTCCGCGAAGACGAACGAAAAAAACCATGAATAAACAATATTCTGCTTTTATATGTATGTACAAATATCTCCAACTTTTGTGCAATAATCCCAAATTTTTTGGTGACTTTTTGAATTTTATTTTTTCGGTTGTTTATCAGGAAGAAGCTAAGCCCTACAAATTTATTGTATAACTTTTATAAAGTAAAGTACTGCGTGATTTGTAATTTTTATTTCCTGTATATGTACTGAAATAATGGTTTTTATTTCAGACAAATAATACTCTGCCTTACAATTAAATTAGGGATACAGGTATTCCGGAGTATGAAGTTCAATTCAAAGACAGGCTTATTACAGATTTAAGTTTATCAAATTGTAAGCAAAATTATATATTTCCAAAACAGAGGTGACTCTTTATGCATCTCTTTATAAATATTCCAATCCGATATGATACACAGATTTTAACTTGATTTTGTCGACCAATACATATTATTAAATTAACATCAGAAAATCCATAGCGTTTCGCGTAAATATGTAGCCAAAAACCATGAAGTAAAATAATTCGTTGGTATTTTAAAATTCAAATTTGAGTTCCAAATTCACAGTACTTTAACAAAGAGTTCAAATCATATATTATGCGGATAACGCATTCCGCAACAACATAGGAGAAGTCCAACTTTCTTATATTATTTTCCCGAAAACTTAGCTCACTTACTCAGTTCACCCTTTGCAATCGCAACAAATTTTTGAAACGTGACTCCTTAAGCACATGTGACAATATTTGATAAAGAAACCTTTTCGCTACCTTGAAGAAAAATGAACATGAAAGATCTCACGATCATAAAATTAAACATCATGTTAACATATCAACAAAGAAGTCATTCTATTTTCAAAACATGCAATTGAAAACCTATCTGAAATATTATATATTCTCAATGTACGGGAATATTTTATAGATATGACATCTCTACATTTATTAGACCTAGGGATTAATGAACTAGGTCAATTTTCGGATGGACAATTATTTAGAACAATAAGATATCAAAATATGTATGGGGGTCCGCGAAATTAAATAAGTTCTTCAAGGGGTCCGCGAAGTAAAAATCTGTGGGAACCGCTGATATAGATGACAAAGTTGTTGGTGCAAAATTTGAGGATTCTAGCTCCAATGACGTACCACATAAATATATTATAATTTTAGTATTTAATTCATATGAGAGGTGCCACGCCCCCTATTGCTAATTCGTCAAATTATTACCTAATGTTCACATGGATGACAAAGTTGTTCGTGCAAAATTTAAGGATTTTAGCTCTAAGAGTTTTCTAGATATTATAATTCTAGCTCTAATACTTTCCCAGATATACGAATTTTTTATTTTATTCATATGAAAAGTGCCACGCCCCTATTTCTAATCCGCCAATTTATTGCCCAAATGTTCACATGGATGACAAATTTGTTAGAGCAAAATTTGAGGATTCTAGCTTTAAGCGTTTCTAGAAATACAAAATTTTTATTTAATTCATATAGGAGGTGTCACGACCCTAATACTAGTCCACTCATTTTACCATCAAATATTCATATGGATGTCAAAATTGTCCATAGAAATTTTGAGGACTCTAGTTGTATGATATTCCGAGATATTCTACATTTAAAGAAGTGGGTGTGTCACCTCTCCCACTTCCAATTTAAAAACAAAAAGTAGCCTATTTCCAGATTTAGAGGAATATACAGTGAAGAAGATTCCTTTAGTGGTTTAACCTA